>NC_092821.1:66318169-66409859 GCF_023375885.2 Dermacentor andersoni
AGGCCTTGTCGATGGTGTCTTGCTTCGCTGGCAGTCACGGCATGTCTTGACGTAGCGGGCAACGTCAACGGTCAGGTGGGGCCAATAGTACTTCTCTTGTATTCTTGCAAGTGTACGGGAAAGCCGAAGGTGCCCTGCTGCGTGATCGTCGTGCAGGGTGTGCAAGACGTCTGGCTGGAGTGTGGCTGGCACGAGAAAGTAGCTTGCGCGGACTAGGAAGAAGCTCTTTGTACGAAGATGTTGTTGCACAAGCAAAACGAAGACATTCTACACTGAAATACCCTCGACATGTCAGTCTTGCCTTCTAAGTACTCCACAAAGATTTGTAACTCCACATCTACTCGTGGCTGTTCGATGAATTCAACTACAGTTAGGGTTCCTAGGAAGGTGGCGGTGTCCAGTTCGTCTTGCGGTGGTGGGTCGCTAGGGGCACATGGCAGGCAGTCTATGTCAGAATGCTTTCTCCCGGACTTATACACCCTGGTGATATCAAATTCTTGGAGTCTGAGGCTCCATCAGATTAGGCAACTCAAAGAATCCTTTAAGTTTGGCAGCCAACACAAGGCGCGGTTGTCGCTTACCACTATGAAGTGCCTTCCATGTATGCAAAGCCGAAATTTCGCCATAGCACAAATGATTGCACGGTACTCTTTCTCATTCACAGAATAAGTTGCTTCCTCTTTTGACAGGAACCTGCTAACGTAAGCTATTAAAGGGACCCTGAAACGCTTTTGACGATTTTCTACAAACGTACCGAGTCGTTAGAGTAGGTCCTTCTGATCATTAATTGACACATCTAAGTGCTCCGCGTAAGGCGTGTAATTTATTATAAGATTTTAAAAGTACACATCATTGCCGATCGCAGCACACTGCTCGGCGGAATTTTAAGCCGCCTATACCCATATGACCGAAATCACCCAAATGACGTCAGTGGGGCGAGCTATCGAATTGGCTGACCAGGGCGCGTGATCGACAATTTTCCCAACTTTATGGTAAACAAATGATCTTCGTAATAGTTGGAATGTTAGTTGATTTGTTTTTATAAAAATAAAGTAACATAAAGAGAATGCACAAGAACAATTTTTCAGCACACTTAAGCACTTCCGGCACACAGTAAGTGTCGTCTGCTTGTGTTACAATGTACTCCATTTTGACAAGAGCTCCACGGGCAGAGTCAGTCTGTCTTTTCGCGAGCACTATGATTCGACTTTGTTGCCTTGTGGATTGCAAACGTAGCAACTGGCAATATGTCAAGCTGCGACATCGTGTCCCTCTGCAAGGCAGCGTACGAGCGAACTGGCTGCTGCGCATCAGACTGCTGCTATCCGATCGGCGCCAGGATTTGCGCGTTTGTGGCCGTCACTTTACACCGGAAGATTACTAACGCAATAGCGTTTCGCGAGTCCGGTATTAGGGCAAACGCAAGCGCAAGGGGACAGGGTCTGGCCGCTTGACTGTGCCGTAACGGGATGAGCCATAACATGAGCAGAAGGGCAAATGTGAATGGTCTGCACGGTGCAGCCACCTGGTGGCACAGAGCTCAACCATACACAGTAGCAGCAACGAAGTGTATTCTTCTTTGCTGCTGGTGTGTATTTTTCGCAGGAGTGTAATCATCAATACGTTGTTTTTATAAATGTTTAAAATGTTTTACACTTGGTTAGAGCAATATTATCTCTTTGTTTGGCTGGTTAAGCGCTGCGCCAACAAGTGTCTTGACCGTGCAAACCGATAAGGCTGCTCACGTACGTTTACGCTAAAGTTCCTTCATCAGCTTGAGTTCATGCCTCCAGTCATTTGCCGAAATGACCAGCTCGCCTGTGGTTACCGGAATACCAGACACGTTCGGCACTACGACAGAATGCTTGCAACGCACGCTGCTTCGATAGCTCTCGCTTGGGGTCGATGGCCAAGCGGCTAGCGGAGAGATCTCGCGCAGGCGGGGGCGGGCTCCAAAACAACCGGAAGTGGACGATGTGACGCCGCAGCGTGACGCAGACCAGTGAAGGCGGAGCTTAGCCCCGCTCGCTCGGCGAACGAGTTGAGGAGGTAAAGCATGGCTAGGGAAGAGGGTAACTTCTAATCGCTTGTAGCTCCATTAATACGTAACGCTTCACTTAAATTGTGGTGCGAATGTTCTACGCGTCTGTACCCTACGTGTACCCTACGCGTCTACAAAATATGTCCAAACCGCTTCAGGGGCCCTTTAAGCTTTCAACTCTGTCCTTCCTTTAAAATGGCATGGCACAAAGGCCTATGCTACTTGCATCAGTGTGGGTTTCCTTGTCGGTGTCTTCGTCAAAGTGTGAAAGCACTGGTGGTGACTGCAGACGTTGTTTCAGCTCCTCAAATGTGTCATCCTGCTGAGTTTCCCATTTAAAGTCTACGTCGGCTTTCGTGAGATTAGTTAAGGGTTCCATAATTTTTGAAAAGTCTTACAAAGCGTCTGTAATAGGCCCAGAGGCCAAGGAATCAGTGGACTGCCTTCTTGTCGATGGGCTTTGGGAACTTAGCAATGGCAACTATCTTCTGTGGGTAAGGACGGACTCCAGACTTACTGATGACATGGCCTAGCAAGAGAAGTTTTTCGTAAGCATAACGGCGCTTTTCCTGCTTCAGGGTGAGTCCAGACAATCGCCTCGAGTAATGTTTGAGGCCACCTCGGGTTATCTTCGAAATTCATGGCAAAGACTACAACATCATCCAAGTAGATGAGACAAGTCTGCCACTTCAGTCCTGCCAAGACTGTCCATCACACGCTTGAACATGGTAAGCTCAAAGCAAAGTTCGAATGGCATCTCCTTGAACTCGAAAAGACAATGTGATAAACATGGTCTTCTCTCAGTCCCTTTTGTTGACTTCAATTTTCCAATAACTAGTCTTGAGGTCCTTCAAAGAAAGGTGCTTAGCATTGCAAAGTCGATCTAATGCATCGTCTATTCGTGGGAGGCAGTATATGTCCTTTTTGGTGATTTTTGTTCAAGCGGCGATAATCAATGTAGCACATACTTTCATCCTTCTTCAGTAAAACCGCAGGAGACACCCATGGGCTTTTAGACAGCTGGATGATGTTGTTGCACAGGATTTCATCGGCTTGTTGCCTTATAGCTTCTCATTCTCGCAGCGAAAGTTGGTAAGGGCTCTGGTGGAGTGGTCGAGCAGATTCTTCTGTTACTATGCGATGCTTTGCAACTGGTGTTTGGTGAATCTTCGATGACATTGCAAAGCAGTCTTTTTATTGTCAGAGAAGACGTTTGAGGTGTTGGTTACTCATGGGGAGGCTTGAATTTATTTCGAAGACTGGTTTGGGAACTATGGTCGTCGAAGCAGATGTGGCAGAGCCAGAAGGGACAAACGCATTGCTGGTTTCCCCAATTTCCCCAAAGCATGGAATCGTGCCTTTGCTGACGTGCTTGAACTTAAGGCTGAAGTTGGTAAGCATTGCTTTCGCTTTTCCTCCATGCAGTCAAGCGATCCCCTTGCGATGCAAATTTCATAATCGAGCAGTAGACATTGATCGCCCTTGATGACGGCTTCTGCGTCTGCGGGTGTTTCGGTGCCAACGAAAATGACAATGCTGGAGCGAGGTGGGATGCACACTTGACCTTCGAGCACAGTCGGGGCGTGGTAACTACGAAAGTTCTTCGGCAGTATTGTTTGATTTTCGGACAGCGTTATTGACTTCTACTTCAGCTCGATTATTGCGCCATGTTGGTTGTGGAAGTCCATGTCGAGAATGACGTCTCATGGACACTGTTGGAGGACAATGAAGGTGGAAAAGTAAGTGCAGCCATCAACGATAATCCTGTGTCCACGAAGTTCCACTGTGTGGCTGTCGAGAAGCACGTCGAGGTCGGTGGTTCTTTGTCTTGCGTTGCAGTTAGATCTTGGTGTCGGATCACGGCTGCATCGTGTTGACCTGTGGCTGTAATGTGTCGTCAGGTCTTCTTTTATCGCTGTATTCTTTGCCTCTAGCCTTCGTCAGGATGGCGGCATCTTGTTGATATGTCTTCGAGATACTCTTTTTATCATCTTTGTCATCAGTGAAGGATCTTTGTCAGTTCGACGAACAGCAACCGCACCTCCATTGGCTGCTGCCTTTAGTTTTCCGGATGTGGGCTGATGACCCGGCCCATGCTTGGCCAGTGTATGGTCGGCCAGCAGCGACAGGTAGCAGCGTGATGACGGCGAGTGGGGCAGTTGTGGAGGGCTTCAGTGAGTAGCGGCAAGGTACTCGGCGATATCTTGAGGGTGTTCGCTTTGCTGCAGCCGCGGAATATTGACGGTGAACTCTCGTAGTCCCATTTTGTGGCATAGGCACTGGTGGTAGATGTGACCAGTTTCTTCACAGTGATAGCAGAGCACACGGTGGTCAGGGGCATGCCAAACCTCAGTCTTCATTAGAGCACTGCGAGTATCGACAGTCGGGTGGGCTGATAGTGGTGGCGGTTAACGATAGAATTGCAACACTGCGAGGCCCTGGCACATGCGCAGAGGGGGCCATGACTGTGGGTTATGGCAGTGTATGTCATCGCTTTTCGCTGGGATTGCAGCGATCGAGGTTGTACCTGAGGAACTCCATGTGATCACTGTAGGCCTTCCTTGACTATGTCAGTGACTGAGGCCACCTGAGATTGCAACAAAGGCAAGACCTTGCACAGTTCTTCACGCACAATGACCCTAATGGTCTCTTGTAGGTCATCAGAGCCCAGTGCTTGGATGGTGCACTACAGTGTGAGCACTTGGTGGTTATATTGCCTAGTGAACATTTGTAAAGTTTTCTCAATCGTCGCTGCCTCTGTCAAGAACTCGGCTATGGTGTTTGGCGGGTTGCTGATCAATCCGATAAAAAGTTTTTGTTTGACGCCCCGCATCAGGAACCAAACTTTTTCCCCTCTGACATTTCTGGGTCAGCATACCAGCCAAGACTATTCATTTCTTCTTTGAAGATAGCGATGGTCTCATTGGGCTCGCTCTTTGCGCACGACGCTTGTGAATGTCTGGGGGAAGCTGCTGCGGAACACGTCCTACGTTGCTAAGGCAGTTTCTTGATTCTCGAACCACATCCTGGCAGAATCTTCCAATGCAAAAAAGATGTGGTGCATCTTGTTGCCGCTGTTGTAGTTGTTAAATGTAGTGACCATATCATACTTCTCCAGCCACCTTTCCGTGTCTTCAAATGTTGATTTGTGGAACATCGGTGGCTCCCTGGGCTGCTGCAGCACGATCGGCCTTGGAGACACTGGGCTGCCATTGTAGCTACTGTCGTGGCCATGCACTTCCTGGTCCTTTCATATAGAAGTCCATACTCCAATAGCAGTCCTTGCTGCCTATGGCTAGCTTGCTGGTCCTTGGCAATATTGGCATTGCCCTTGGGTGTCGGGCTTGGATCCTGACTTTACAGAGGCGTTTGGTACATGAACGCACTAGGCACCTCCACCAGATGTCACGTGGTAGTGATGGTCAAGAAACACAGCAGCAAAATTGTCAATACCTTGATAACTTTTTATTGAGGGAACTTGTGTCCACAAAAGCAAGTTACACTCAAAGCAAATGATAGTGGCAAACACAGTCAGTAATTGCCGAAATTCTGAACTGCCGGTCAACCACATCGGCTTTTACACGAGTCATCAAAGTTTCTAGAGAAATCACTGGTACTTAAATGTATTCCAGAAAGTACTACACAATTCATGTCACGCATACATGCAATCAGATTACACAAGCTTCGGTGACGACAGACAATGCATAGAACCACCGATAGCATTCCAGTAAGTTCCATTCATGCAGGTGCGTTTTGTGCTGCGTAATAACTTTAAGTTGTTAGGGGGCGAAATGCAGTCCCTGAGAAAAGGATAAGTACATGTGTCAATATTGAGTAAATAAAAAGGACCATTAGGACTTCTTTCATCATACTTGAAATCACCCTCAAGGTCTCTGAATTCTAAAAAAACAAAGGTCAAGAAAGCTTGTCATCAAATATAGCATCTGTGCTCTTTTTTTTGGCTTTTCAATATAACTTTTACTTACTTTCTTTTTATTTGTGCAGCATCGAGGCCTGCTATTTCTCCATCAACTGCCAAATGTGACAACTCAAAGCAAGGAGGCCTCCACCGATGTCGCCTATCTGACTATGAGACCTATAAACAGTTTCGTCTGGAAGCACATGCCAGCATCCATACAGGCAAGACGCCATTTCAGTGCCCTGCATGCCCTCAGAGCTTCCTACGAAAGTGCCACTTCAAAGAACACCTGCGCACCCACACAGGCGAGAAGCCATTTGAGTGCCCTTCATGCTCTCAGAGCTTTTCACAACAAGGCCACCTGAAAGACCACCTACGCACTCACACAGGCGAGAAGCCACATCAGTGCCCTTCATGCTTTCAGAGATTCGCAAAAAAGAACCAACTGAAAGGCCACCTGCGTACCCACACAGGGGAAAAGCCATATCAGTGCCCCTCATGCTCTCAGAGCTTCTCACAAAAGGCCAACCTGAAAGTCCACCTGCGTACTCACACAGGCGAGAAGCCATATCAGTGCACTTCATGCTCTCAGAGCTTCTCACAAAAAGGCAACCTTATGAAACACCTGGTCACCCACACAGGCGAGAAGCCATTTCAGTGCCCTTTCTGCCTTCAGAGCTTCTCATTGAAAAGTGGTATGAAGATGCACCAACGCATTCATACAAATTACCGGCCATACAGTTGCGCCGTCTGCACCAAGTCCTTTACGCGGTCTGATCACTTAAGCCGACATAAGCAGAGAGCAAAGCACCACGATAGTGTAGGGTAAGTCATCAACCCTGTTGAACTAGTCTGAATGAAATATCTATGGACGTGTAGCATGTTTGATAGCGTTGTACTGCATCAGGTAGGGCAAGTTATGTGATCTGCTTTCGAAGTTCTGCATTTTTTTTTTCAATATTGTCTTTTGGTGGTACATATGAACTTCTTCTGTTGGACACATTTATGTATTTGTTGCCTCTAGGCTCTGGTATACATGGTTCATTCTGAAGACTCTTTCGAGCTTATTCTGTCCATACTTTTTTTAAGAATGGGTATTTTTATGGAGCAATTGATTGTTCGACAAGTTACCTTCCAACTGTTTGTTTCATCAGGCCTCCAAATAAATGCCTGTGTTTAAGGAGTATTTGTTAACTGTTTTGTGTATTTGAGTACTTGAATGGCAGCATACAGTATAGTCTTGTTAGCATTTTATTGTATCGGGGGCTATAAGAGAAATTGAGTGGTGGCAATTGAAAGTTCAGTAATACTAGCACAGAAGGCACTTTTATAACTAATATAAACAAATAATTGAAATCTCAAGTCGAATGGCAAGTCCTCCATGCCTAATTCATTCGTACATCTTATTTCAACTAATGTATCGGCGTTGTAAGCACTTGTGTGACATATCTCTGAAATATTTGTATTAAAGTTTACATTTTGAAGCAAGCATATACCTGCACTGTCTAATAAATTTGTGTGCACAAGGCAAGACACTGGGCCAATCCTGCCAATTCAGGAAAGGTTCTTTCTGAATTGCAGTTGTGCCAGTCTGTCATAAGACATTTCGTCGCAACGAATTGTACACAGGGCCTGTGTTTAATATAATAAATCCAAGAATTGACTGTTCTGATTAAGGGTGTGCGAATATTTGATGCTTTTGAATAGGCACTTCGTAAATACAAGTATTTTCTAGTAGCCTTGGAACACTTAAAACCTTCCTGCCCACAAGCAACCTTAAATGGGAGTAAAGGTACAATAAATTTCACCCTTATGGGCATATTGTAGGCATAAACTATCTAAACGTGCAGGAGCTGGACTTTCCTGGCTATGTAGGGATCATTTGCACTCCCTGAAGAGCCTTTTGTGTGCGAGCAAATTGCCTATTTGTTTTAGCTCCATTTGTGCTTTTAGTAAACAATCCTTCATAACGTGCGACGGAACGATGAGAACTTGCCAATGTTATGAACCTCAGGATGTGCACATTGTTTTGTGCATATATTGATATTAGCTGTTCATTTTTCTAAATATATTTGAGCCGTATTCTACATTTGGGCCAGAAGTTTCACTTCTGGCCCTATCTGATTCGTATTCCATTCAAGCTGAAAAATTATTTCTATATTGGCTAACATGTACCTACATGTAGTAAATAAACATGTGAAACTTTCTTTTTTCCAAGTTGCACAACTAAAAATTACCTCCATATTCACTCAGCCATTTCAGAGACATGCACGCCTTCAGACTTGAGCATGTTACAGCCGCGTGAAGAGGCACCTGTGCCAGCATGTGACCTCGATGCAGGTTCTTCTTTCAATGCTTCTTTGTAACTTGTGGACTGAAATAACAATTGTCTGTCCACACAGTTAAGCCATGTAGGTGTCTATGTATTAAGTAAAATCTGAACTGGGAATATGCATATGTGTGCAGTAAGCTGCATGGCATTCTGTTACGCGGGCATTACTGTATGCTCAGGTATATTGAGCTTCCGGGGTAAAAGCAAATTTCATCGTAACGTGACAAGCTGTGTCATTATGTTTCAGAAACGCAATGAAACAATTTGAGAACACTTACATGACATGACACATCATACTGACAACACCACGATTCCACAGTCAATTATGGTACCAGTTATGTAGGTAGACATTGTGGAATAAATATATCATTAACATGTTCTTTAGTTATATTAACATATAGCTGAGGCCAGCTGTACTGAAGGATGCAGAGACATTTTTGGTAATCAGTTCAGTTTACAGCAGATATTTCAGTGGTCATGGCCATGTGATATTCTTTGATATAACGGCTCAACAATGAAGTACTTGTTTATTAAGTATGCCTACAGAAGTCCTGTAAACAGTAAAATACACATTAATAAAAGATTCTGAATGCTGTATGTCTCATTAGGACATGTTCTCTTATTAAACCCCTGCCTAATTGGACATCCTTGTACATGAAAAGAGGTTTACATGTGCACAAGAAAAGCTGATTGCATATTGTTTTTCTGAGCACTTAATGTCCTAAATTGTTGGGAAGTTTTGTTTGATTAAGTAGAACTAATATGTGGATGGGCCTTGTTTAGTTGGAGCTAAGCTACATTTTGGAGACATTTAAAACATAAGTAGTGTGAATGAACTCATGAGTGAACCTACTTACCGTATTTACTCTAATCTAACGCACGCATTTTTTCCGATGAAATGTGTCCAGAAATTGCATGCACGTTAGAATAGAGTACGACCCCGAATGTGCGTTACCATATCGCCATTGGCATTCGAAAAATGGCTGCCTCATACGCGCCTCTAGCCTAGCTGCCACAGCTTTCTCCATGTGCATATCTCTATGTTGTATAACCAGACGCTGGTGCACGACCTACTGTATTTATACAGTAGGTCGTGCGCTGGTGTAACCTAGTCTACCACCTGTCTTCCTGTTTTCTGTGTTTATTCAATCAGCGTGAAAGCGCCGACTGTGAAGACACACCGAGTCCACCGTGATGCCGCATTTAAAAGGAAAGTTATGTACGCGGAGATGGACGGAAATCGGGTTGCGTCATGGGCGTTCGGAGTTCCCGCAACTTGCATGCGGGACTGGCGCAAACAGAAAGAGAATATTTTCACCAGCAAATCAACAAAGAAGGGTTCCAGTGGACCGAAGCAGGGCCGCTTCGCCGAAGTAGAAGAGCTGCTCGCGGATAACATGCAAGAGTAGCGAGCGGCACAGCAGCCTGTGACGACCGATCTGCTCAGACGATATGCAGTTAGCCCTACAGAAAGGGCTAACGCGGAGTGACTTCAAAGTGAGCAGGTGCTGGCTATCAAATTTTATGAAAGGAAAAGGCTTTTCTTTTCGAAGGCGGTCAGGGATATACCAAAAATTGCCCGAAGAATATGAAGAGAAATTGCACAGTTTTCAGCGGTACGTTTTGAAGTTGCGCCATAGAAATGGCTACCACTTCGGACAGAGTGGAAATGCCGATCAGACGCCGCTCTACTTTGACGTGCCTGCCACCACAACTATAGGAAAGAAGAGCGCGAAGCAACTGCTCGTTTTGTCTTTTGGCCACGAAAAAACTAGTCACCCAATGCTTTGTTGCACTGCGGATGCGTGTATCACTGACCCGAGGTGAAGGGGATGGATGGTTGGCTTAAGGTCTCCGTACAGAGACTTCCTCCACCACAGAATGATTGTGAGCAGTGAAAAAGACGCTGGGTGGGATAAGGGCACAGGTGTCACACTGGATAATAGATTCTCTGGCACTGAAAACAGAGGGGGGTCAGAGGGAATGGAAATAGGAGTTACGTATGTCGAGAAAGAGTGAGCACTGGGTCCGCAAGATCGTTAAATTTTATAGTCATGACCATATGTGCCTGCACCCAGTGGACAGTAATGTTCAAGTTTGTAGAATTGTGAATTTTGTGTATCTGCTTACAAATATGCAACATTTTTTGCTTAACTGCACCAAGCCTGTCAGTGTAGATGTAGGTTATGTTGATATTCGGCACGTTGTCAAGGTTTTCTGTTGCATCATGTTTAGCACCTAGCTCAAGAAATAAGTAATTCGAAAAGTCCATTGCACAGCTTCGAGTGGCTTGGATCTTGTGTGTCGGGTTTGAGAAAGCTATTTGACCTCTTCTTGAGTTAACCGCCATGCCTGCTTTTGTCACACAGCATCCCATAGGTATTCAGTTCATTCAATTGTTGCAATCTGTTGAACTCAGTGACAGAGCTTTGTCATCTTGTGAGTGGTTACAGATATATGATTCTGGCGTGAAAGATTGTCCAAGCTCGCATAGTCATGGTACAATCTCTATAGAAATATTAATGGAGCCCCGCAACTGTTGGTATGTGGTACCTTTTAAAGGGGCCTTGAACCACCCTTCGGGCTCGGTGAAGAAACACAGCCTACCGATAGCATATGCTGCTGCGAACATCTCGACCAAATTTTGAAGTTGTGCACAATGCGTGGAGCTCGCAGATGGAGCGTAAAGTCGCCTTTTTTGTCATACGCTCTCTTTTTGACAGAAGTCTGCTAACTCTTGTCAGGCTCTTTTATTTCGTAATATAGGTGATTACAACATGTGATTGCTGTTGGCGAATTGCTGGCATCTGTCAAGAAAGGTGGTTGGATCAGTGCGCTTCTTCCTATGGCTACTGTGTATATGTATCAGGGTGCCTACCAACCGGGAAAACCAGGAATTCTCAGGGATGTTGAACAGTCTGGAAATACTCAGGGAAAACTCAGGGAATTTGTGCTTCTATCAGGGAAAATTAGCTGCCATTTTATTGAAAGGGAATGAAAGTCGCCCCAATACTGGCCCAAGTAAAAGGAAGGAATTGTAACAAATTGTCTTTGATGCCGTGTTGTTGGTTGGAAGAGTTGTCAGTGTGTCAATGATTTTCCGGACACCCGATTTTTGGGTCGTGCCCGATAATGCGAAACGCCTCGCCGCACCACCGTGTGCCCCATAGAGTCAAATGTATTAGAACGTTTGAAATTTCAGATGCAAGAACTCTTTGCCGTGTGATTTTCTGTACTTTTTACCGCGACCGCAACTCCGAAATGGCATTAATCAAAGGCAACACCGCTGTTTTGATTATCTCGCTGCCTCGAACCGGCGGTCTCAGACGGAGATACGCTGGCAGCCGTAGTTACCACCGCGGCAATGCGAGGCTTAGCTGCTTCGACGTTCGCTTTTAAGGTTCTTAACATTCGGTGCCATGTTTTTCATTGAAAGAATTCGCCGCTGTCTGCAATGACACCGACTCCACTTCTGTAATCCTCGTGACTGGCTTCGAAGTTTACAAACCACAGCGCGTTGCATAATGACAGTTCTCGAAAGGCAGCTTCGCCTCAGCACAGAAATGTTACGAGGTGATGCATACATGAAGTATTGTGGGGAAACTTAACAAGCATGGAAGGGGCAGTTGTCACGGCACACAGTATGTATTCCGTAATTATACACGCGTGTACCCGCCATCTTCTGTCACAGTACGAGCACCAATCTGCCTAATAAGTCTACTGGCAGGCCTTCTGAACTTTTTTGGATGTGCCTGTGGCGATTTGAGCCCTTCAGGGCAGTAAAAGACACATTCATTTTTTCTGACGTTTTTCGCGGCCCCTGCCCAGATAGCCAAATACAGCCATTAGATGTGCATAATATGGTACACCTTGGACATTCAGTACATTCATTAGATATCCAGATTTATGGAGAAAACTTTTTATGGATGTACTATGGATCATTGCAAATGCATCCATAACATGTAAGTGGTGCATTGTGGGCATGTCAGGGCTGGATATATGTTGCATCTAATGGATGTGCACAACATCCAGTAGATATATTTATTACATCTAATAGATATCCACAACATCCGATAGATATTTACTACATCTAATGGATATCCATATTATAACCACACTTACATTCGTAGGACATCTGTTGTACTACATATGGCTGTATCCGCAACATCTAATATATATCCACTGGATGTGCCTTGTACTATATTTTGGCTGTTTCTTTTATTCATCATACATGCATGCATGCACTGGGCCTCTTCAATTTGTTGTCCCAGACTGCCCCAGACTGCTTGAGAAGCTAATACAGCCAGTGATTATTGGCGTATGCAGCTTTTCGGACAGTCCTGGACCGTTTGGGGCAACAAATCAAAGTGCCACTGTTACTAAGCGAAGAAAAACTCCAGTTGTCACCACCAGCATTTTTATTGTGAAACCTCTTGTTGGCATCAACCGTTCGACAAGTACGTAATGGTGTACACAATATTTGCAGTGAAATATGATGGCAGACTGCAGCTTTCTCATGAAAATAAAGTGAGCACTAAATATACAACATAATGCCATTTCTTGGCTTCTGAAAGGCACAATGAGCATTTAATGCACGAACCAATACAAAAATATTGCATATGAATAACAGCTAAGCATAAACATACTAAAGGATAAATAGAATAAGACAGTAAAAGCAACGCTTGAAAAAGGACACTTCTCTCATAAAAAACGAGAAGTTCTTAGGTGAGCAACAGTGCAGTGTTAGCTGCATTCTTTCCTGTAAAATAAAACACGAAGGGCAGATTACGAGACTTAATTCTCATGAACAAAAACAAAAGCAGGATTCACATGTGGAAACATCAAAGCGCTACTTGACTAGCCTTGTATTCAGCAAAAGAAAAAAGAATAGAAACAATGTAGTGAAACGTAAAGGAGAGCAACAGCTGAAGGCCCAAAACAGCAATACATCCTATAGGAAAAACAATCTGAAAACCACCAATACATTAGTACAATGATGCATTGTGCAAGAGAAGCAGGCAACCCCCTGCAGCAAAAGGGTGCCAAATTAGCTTCTCCATAAAGGGGAAAAATTCGGAACAGCTGCCACAAAGAAAAAAATGTTTTAATACAGTGTTCTCACTCTTACAAATGAAGATTTGCAAATGGCACAAAGCTGTTATAATTAGGAAGTATCTTAATTTTTGCCTCATTTTCCTTGAAGTAAGCGAGCATGCAAAGTACAGCCATGGTATGCTCTTTAAATTACTCAAGTAGAATAACTATACCATATTTCCATGCGAGTGAGACTACAGCCAATTCGTGTGTAGATTCATGGATCATAAGGAATGTCAGTGTAGTTGCAGTTAGTGGTTACCTTGTACCACAGCACACTTGGCATGCACCAGTCAACCAATAGCAGTGGCACCCGACCACACCATGCGGCTGGGAGTGCTGAGCCACTTGTAGCAGTATGAAATCAGCCCTTTTAAACCATCTCAATGCTTTCCATACAATGAGCCTGACACCAGGTAACAGGATTCTACATTTGTCACATTTTTGAAAACATACAACACTACTTATAACGCAATCAGGTGTCACGAAAGGCCAAAGCATTAATTCAGCTGATGCTGGAGACGAGCTGCTGCATCTACATCTCCGTAGCGTTATCTGGTTGGTGTTCGTGCACTGGGCCCAGCATAGCAGCAGTGGTTAATTGCACTGGCCCCCGCAGCAGTACTACCAAGGAAACATATTGCAGTGAATGCTCATCTTAATGTTGCCACTTCAAGGGGGAATTTTTTTTTGTGCGCTGAAGATAGTGAGGCTTAGCTTTGTAGTCATTACTGTGATTACAAGTTAGACCGCCACCAGTATCAAAAGACAATTTGTCAGCACTTCTAAAGGCACATGGTACGATGCTATGTGAGACTGTAGGGCGAATCGTACTTGGAAGATCACTCTCTTGCTGGCTGGTTTAAGCATCCTAACCATGAAAAAAAGGACAGAATCTTTACAATTTTGCAAACATATTGCTTATTGCTTACCCCGCATTCAGATATTCACCCTTACTTGAAGCCCATGCTTGACTTTGTCACTATAGTGACAGGCATGAACGGGCCCGAGACAATCATTATGTTCCTTGGGTGCGTTTGTGTCGGGCTTTAGCTTGACCAAATCAAGCCTGGGCTTCCAGTTACGGCACATTTCTGAATGCGAGGGTAAGACATACAAAGTAGTTAAGGTGCCTAAAGTAACCGGTTTTCAGCTTCTCTAAATACAGTGATTAGGTTAAAATCCCAAAGTAGAAATCTGTACCTACAGCATCTCCTTTATCATGGAAGCAGATCTAAGGCACCTGCTTAACTAGCACGACTGACAATAAAATTTGTCTTTGCAGGCAGTATATATAATGTGCAAAAAGATTGACCATTCAAGAACATGGTAAAGTACTACATTGCTTGTGCTGTTAGATATGGAGCTGTTTCCTGCGCCTACTTCGAGTTCCCCCAGACCACATCGAATCGCAGCACAACTGATTGAGAAGCGCAGAAACGCGGAAAGCACACTCCAGAGGAGCGCTCGAGCAAACAAGTTGAAGGCCACAAGTTCACGTGCAAACAAGTTCGTATGCCGCCGGTAGCTATTCACTGCTTGACTCTTCCAGAAAGCGAGGGGATAGCCCGGCACTGTTGGAAGTAAAGTGGGTTCCAAACCAAGACGGCGGTATTGTGCCGGGACGGCCTGACGGCGGTAATGCGCCGTGACAGCCGGACGGCTGTGATGTACCGGGAAGGCCCAAGCGTCCCCCTTCTTCGCCTTTGAAGAAGGCATTTGCCACCACAGCGGGGTCGTACCACCGGGAGTAGGTGGGCCCTCGGACAATGGAGCCCAAGCGCCCCCTTCTCCGCCTTTGAAGAGCGCATTGCAAGTCTGCAAGGCAAGACCGCAGAGAGCCGCCGGGTGTGACACCGCGACACGGGCGCCAACCATTGGCCGAAAATGGCGTCATCTGAGCGGACTCTCCCATTGGCCGAACATGACGTGACTTCCAGTCCTCGAAGGGTTTAAAAGAAGCATTCCAGAGAGACCAGAGCATTCCCGGATTGACCTCTCTCGAACTTCTTGCCGCGGGCCGCAGCGTCCGAGTTGCTGCCGGCCCGTAATGACTGTTCGACTGTTCATTGACGTCTCACTGTATATAATGTAAAATAAACCCTCCCAAGTTTTTTCATCCCGAAGTCCGTCCTTCAACCCCTACAGTGCCTACAAATGATACAAGCATGTAACAATTCACGCTATACACAGGAGCTATGTAAACGTACAGAGGAGCAGCAAAGCGCTTAAAATATCACTTAGCTCTACAGACAGCTGTTATTACAAGAGACCTTCACTGGCAGATAAAAAAGCAATGCATGAATGCTGACTACCTCAGAACTTTGAGCACCACAATCGAAAACATGTGCCAGAGCCAGTGAAACCATTGTGCCATTGTGCACAAAACCTGCAGACCGCGAGAAGCACAGTACTAGAAAGACCAAGACGAGTATTAGAAGCTAAACTGAAACAGGGAAAAAGGGAGACAGAAAAGAATGTCACTTGTCTATCGCTATTTGTTCTGGATTGTAGTTCAGCTGTTCAAAATAGTCTTACTGTTCCAAGAAGAAACAGCACCGACATGCCTTGAAGGGTACTGCCAAAACCATTTAAACAGTTGTGCCTATGCGTTGTGCATCAAAAAAGTACAGAGAGAAACTGCTAACATACCTTGAAAAGCATGTGACTGCTGAAGACCGGATGCCAGTGCAAATATCGTGAGAATAAGAAACATAAAATAAAGAACCTACTTATAAGAAATGAAGTGTCACAGCATCAGCACCGCAACATAGGCTTGCACATGCCCGCACGCACTTGCTTGCATTGTTTGTTTGCCACGCTTATGGTGACGTATGACAGGCGCACAACTATAATTAGACGAATTGATGATTGGACAGTAATGCTACGTAAGATCTGCTTAAATCATTAAACTTTTCTGACGTCTTTAAATGCTATTTTTCATTTAGTGCTAAATTTGTGGCATGCTTCTGGCTCTTTGCTTTCGATGCACATGGCCTCCGAGATGGAGTGTCAAGTACCAGAGGCCACGCAATAACTTCCACACGTGAGGTCTGTCACTGTTTAAAATAAGTTTGGCGGTGCTTAACAAAATAGAGTGCCTTGATATAATTTTCATGCATGCTTTTTACTATATATCAATTCATTCCTAAACATACTGTACCTTGTTTTTTCAATTACTTTTCGAAGGCGGAAATAAAGAAGTCATTAAGTACAAAAGAATGGGACGTCTATGGACATCCATTACATGTTCACTGCTACCGCGCGATTTTCACACCAAACTACAGGCTCTAACTGCTTAGCATTGTCCACGTCAATATCAGAAGCGCGTGTAGACAATGCAGAAGCTTTGATGGGCCTACAATACACGTCTAAAGTACAACTTTATGGACGTTCCATGGACATCTAAAACTTTGTGCAATGTAGGTCTGAAGTACTGTTTTTAAAGATGTTCTATGGACATCCAAAATTTTGTCTGCTGTACATCTGATGAACGAACTAAATGATGTTTGGATCAATCTGGTTAGGAAGCCTGAAAAATCGGACGTTGACTGTACAACTGACCAAGAGGATGCTTCGAATGTTCCGTGAGGCGAACGCACAGCGCAACGAGGACGAGAACAGAAAGGACCATAGCTTTGAGGAATGATCGGGAAGGGAACTGTGCTACCCCTTCTTTGAAAGAGCTTGAGCTCAAAAAGCAAACCATTAGCTGACGCCGACATGCAGGCGACTCTCACCCAAACTAAAATAAACTCTTTAAAGCAGTGAAATGCAACATTGAGGCATTGTGCGCGGGCTGAAGGTATGTCAGGACAGTTGAAGTTTACCTGAGGAAACCTCGCTTGTGACAAAGTTCAGGCCTAATACCAATGAGCTTGCTATGTATAGATAGAACTATGTCATTTTCGAAAATATTTGCTTCTTTATGCATCTCTTTTTATTCGTTTTTAAAAATGTTCAACTCGATTTGCAATGGGCTTTACCATTTTCTTAAAGATATTTTATTCGCCGTGCATTTTACTAAGCCCGCCCTTCAGTTTTCTATTTTGAATAAAATAAACACTGCTCCTTACTATTCAAACTGGATTAAGTCGTCTTTTTTTTACATGCTTACCAGAGAGTGACAGTATCGGGCCACCAGCCTGTCTTGACATAAAACAAAATTCTGTGTCACTCAGGGAATCTTGCAAAGGCACTCGGGGAAAACCTGGAAAGCTCGGGGAAATTGTGAAGGTCAGCTTGACAGACACCCTGTGTATTTACAGAGCTTAATAACCAGGCTGAAGTAAGTGAAAATTTGATTAGAATTTGGTGATAAATACGTACTTCCAGAACCTCATGCTTGGCTGCAGCTGCCCACGTAGTAATCAAACTTTGGCCTCCTGCTTATCGGTGTCATAGTCGTCGGGCCTTGGTAGTTTTGAACACTCAACTAGCCTCGAACCATGCGAAACTTAAGGTCAGACCACACGCCTGCTGCAACACTTGGGTGTAACTCTGAAGCATCTGATTTCTATATGCCTTGCAGCATGGTTGGGGTTGGTAGATTGGTCCTGTGCAGCTTTTATTCCTTTTTTTGTGCTGTTGCTCTTGCTTGTTGAATTTGCTGTTGTGAATAGGGCACATGTGGGCTGTCAACTTGGCCTTTCTTCTCTTATGGTGGAAAAGTTTAAGCTAATTCTAACACCTCTTGCTGCTTTTGCCACTTAGTTTTGTGCATTGATTGCGGAAAAAAATTTACTCGTTTGCAAGGCCTGCTGCTGCAGTTAATGTGTGAATAGGTGAGCTGTTGCAAACTTTAATAGCACTGTGTAGCGTTTGCATGCACTGCTTCTTGCCTTGCATGTTCATTCTGTTACCCTATTTATCACGGATTTTGGTGGCTAGTGAATCAAGACTTGCTTGAGCACGTACCTGCTTGCCACAGTGCAAAAGGCACACGTTGAGTAACCCGAATGTAAACAGTGAAAATGAATATTGAGGAACGTGGCCTAGCCGCTGATAGTTCCACTCAGGCTCAATTTTGCTGTAAAGTTTGGCTGTCTTGAAGTCCGAGAAATTTTCTGAGATTTATTCTAGCAAGTTTACTAAGCTTCTATGTAGTCTTACTCCTTTTGATGGTGCTATGCAAGGAACCATGTTTGCTCAGTGTTCCTCACCTCTTGTGTACAAACACAACATAGGTTCATTGCAGGAGCCTGTACTATGTTGTAGATGTAAGATGTATACAAATATAACCGATGTAGGCTTGTACACCCATGCCACCTGTTTTGTCCACATAGAAAGGCAGACACCCGACACGTTCAATCACAAACAAACAAGTGCCCCATTTATTCGAAGGTCAGCACATATATACAGTCTACCAATGTCCAGGCGGAGCCACAAACTTGTGGCATTATAACAGAATAGTGGTGACCTCTACATCTCTCCCCTTAAAGACCACAAAAGAGAGGTGTCGCTAGGAAACTATTATAAGTTTAGGTTATCTGGGGAAACAACACGTCTGCCAGTGCGTGTCTGCACCACTCGGTCACCATCCATGGAGGACTGTCCCCGGGCGGTTCTTGATCCTGCTGTGCTGGAAGGCTGTGGTTCCCAGACTCCAACCAGATGCTGCTGTGGTGAAGTTGTCTGCTGTTTTCTTGCAGGAACGATTACACTGCTGGAAGCCTTCTCTCTGCATTTCAACCATGTAGCATTGTAACCTTTAGGCCGAGCTCAATGCTGTAGCCTGTACTTGGTCAGGTCGCACCCACTCTGACACACTCTGACCTGTTAGTAGTGGGGGCAGGTTTAGTGCTTGTTGGCGCCTATTAAGGTCACCGGTTTGCTTGTGCTCGTGTTTTGCTTGTTTACGTTCCATCTTCCCTCTCGCTGGCCAGTTTGGACATAATTGTTTGTCCCTCTTTGGGAGTCTGATCTGTAGCTGTTGCCCCATCGTAACCTGAGCCAGGCTGAAACTACCGACTTCTGGAGTATCCTGGTAACTCAATAGCGCCAAGTGAGGGCCTTTTGCTTTTCGGAGCCAATCCTTCACAGTCCGAATCATTCTCTCAGCCTCGTCATTTCACTGTGCATAGTGCGGGCTGCTGGTTACGTGGTCAAAGCCATATGCTTCTGCTAATTTTGCAATGTCCCGTGATGCAAATGCTGGGCCTTTGTCTGACCTGACCACTTGAGGGATCCTGCGCCATGCGAAGAGGCTGTAAATAACTGCTTGAGCCACCATACTGCTCAAGCTAATCACCTGCCGAAACCTAGAGTAGTGGTCGACCACAAGAATGAACCCTTAAACCTTAAAGTGGAAGAAGTTTAAGCCAAGAAGTTCCCAGGGAAATCCAGGTAGGTGTGTAGGAATCAGGTTCAGCCTTGTTGACTCTGGTGGAGGAGCATTGTTCACATTTGGTGACAACAACAGCGATGTCTGCCAATATACGAGGCCACCAAACAGACTGACGAGCTTGTTGACTCCTTGTTGCCCTTCATGTAGCAGTGTCAATACTACTGACTGGAGTGTAGATGAGATATCAATGCAGGCACCCTTGAGCAGAAGGTCATCGGAGACTGAAAGCTCATTTTCCACTGAGGCATACTTGTTTAGATGCAATGTCATCTTGGATTTCTGGGCCATGTGATATGTGCTTTGCACTCACCGTCCGAGTCTTGTGCCTGACGCAGTTTTCTTATATTCAGGCGTAGGTCTTCTAATGAGCAGGAGACTGCTTGCATTGCAAATAGTTCTACCATATCTAGGGGCCACGATGCCCTCTGGGATATGCACAACAGGGTATCTGCCATGGCTAGGAGTTTTCCAGACACATGTAGCATCCTGAAGTGATACTGCATAGTCTTCAGCCTCAGCCTCTGTATTCAAGGAAGCAACACGTCCAGCTCCATCTTCCCAAAGAGCGAAACGAGTGGCAAATGGTTGTTTTCAACATCAAAACTTATTCCCCAGATGAACTCGTCAAACCGTTGGATAGCCCATATCATAGCTAAAGCTTCCTTTTCAGTCTAGCTATGGTGCTGCTCAGTTTTGGTCATGGGCCTCAAAGCAAAAGCGACTGGGCGACTCTCTCCTGCTTGTTACATCTGCAACAAGACTGCAACAAGTCCAAAAGAGCTTGCATCTGTGGAAATTGTGTTAGCAAAGACCGGATGGTATTTGGCCATGCAGCGATCTAACTTTTTAACAAAAGTTCAGAGTTTAACAGAGTTCTTTAACTCTAATGAATTTCTCCTCTTAATCTTGTTGCCAGGTGCAACAGTCTGACTTGTGTAGGAGGGCCGAGATAGGTGCTGTGACGTCAAAAATATGTGGCAGCAACCAGGCTAGATGATTCATCATTCCCAGAAATTGTCACACTCCTGCCACATCCTTAGGAGCTTCCATGGCTTTAATCGTCTAGACCTTGCGTGGATCAGGTCTGATGCCTTCGGCCAAGACCACAACTCCGAGAAAGGAGACCTCCGAGACCCCAAAAAGACATTTTTCCTGGTTGAGTGCGACGGCAGTGTTCTTAAGTTGTGTCAAAACTTGGTCCACTCTGGAGTCATGTTCTTGGCGGGTACACTCAAAGACAAGGACATCATCTACCCTATTCACCACCCCTGATTTGCCTTCAAGGATTCTGGCCATTTGCTTTTGAAAGTATTCGGGGATGGAGGTGATGCCGAAGGGCAGCCGGCAAAGGCAATACCGGCAAAGGCAATAAAATGGGTTGTAAGGGTAGTCATTTCGTGGGATTTGGGTAAGCTTTACTTGCTGGAAACTTGCGCTTGCTTCAAGCTTCGAAAAGATAGTTGCATCATCAAGGAGGCCAAGAACTTACCACACAGTTGGAAGTATGTGGCGCTCTCTGAGGACCACCTTGTTCAGCTGTGTCAAGTTGATACAACTTGAAGGAAAAAACCAGTCAAAAAACACAAAGGACAAGAGGACACAAAGGACAAAAAAAAAACCAGTCGTTGTGGTGTGAACTTCTCCTCTTGTCCTTTGTGTTTTTTTACTGGTTTTTTCCTTCAAGTATGTGCCAACAGGCCCGGATTTCAACCCTTCTGCAAAGTTGATACAAACTTGATAGGACACATCCTTTTTATGCACGATGATGAGGCTGGAGTACCAGGGTGTGGGACTGTTTACTCGGTGTATCACGCCTACCTTTTCACATTAATCCACTTTACTTCGTATAGTCCCACACAGTGGTATAGGAATGCTATGCGGAATGCTTAGTGAAAAGGGGACAGCATCGGCTCTTAGACCAACGGTGTACTCGTCCTTTGGTGTGCCAAGTCCACAGAACTCGGCATGCAAGGTTGCTGCTGGAGCTTCGAGTTCACCCAGAAATTTGTTAATTTCGAGAGCTTGCAGTGCCGGTAAACCTAGGGAATGCATGGTGAAAGCCTTGACAACGTAATGGTTCTGAGTGCTGATTTTTTCTTGCCGTCGAAGTTGTGCCAAATGTCAGCCAAGCACGCATAGCAATGTGGCCAAGCAATGGGGCCACTCTGCCCACGGGCCCCCAGGACCTGCGAGCAGAGCCTTGTCAAGTTGTGCTAGCATCATAAGGAAGTTACTTGAAACTGTGGGCACTCGGCTTCTGAGTCAACATCAGACGGCGCAGGTACACCGATCGGTCAACCTCAAATTTTGCCTTACTGTGTGCACTGACGGCAAGAGCTTGGATTGAGCGGAGCTTGACTTGCTTGGTCTTGCACAAAAGAGAAACTTCGGCAAAATACCCTTTCACTTCATGGAAGTTGTAGACAGCGTGTCAAGCCGGGCAGTCGAAGCGCGAGTGAGAGGTGCGGCTGCAAAAATTGCATGTAGGCTGCTCTCGTGAGCGCCCGGGTATGTAGTCGTGGGCAAGATTTTGCATCATTGTGGCAACTGGAGGCTGACTGGATCAGCATCTTCAGGATTTGCCTTCCTTCTTGTCAGGACTGGCATCTTGTCAGGCTGCCGAGCGGTCCTTCGAGTTATGAACTCCTTGTGGGCAAACAAGCTTGTCTAGACGCTTGGCACATTAGAACTCAGGCGAGAGCTTCCATTGACAAGGAATGCTGGGAGAGAAACATTTCACCAAAGGGAGTATAATGCTTTTGCATTCACCAATGTAAGCAGTCTTAAGTGCCTCTGCTGAATGGCCACTTCTATTTATTCAGCTTCGCTGAAATAAAGCTGTGGTATGCGGTGAAGCATGCACAAAGCATTGCAGTGAAGCATATTTAAGTTTAAAGTGGCCACTTTCATGGAAGATTGTATGCGTGGCTTAGTTATACAGACGTACACACTCCATCCCCAGTCAAGGTACAAACACCGAGATGTCTAATAACTATTGGCAGCCATCCAGAGTTGCTTCTGACGTTGCTATGGCAATTTGCGGCCTTCCTGGCTGTTGCATATTTTTTTGTGGTCTCTCGGAAAACATATCAGTGGGGTCCTACTGTATTACAGCAAAGTAAAGATACCTATAAAGAAACAGGTCGGACAAGGAGACGCAATCTCTCCAATGCTATTCACTGCATGCTTGGAAGAGGTATTCAAGCTATTAAACTGGGAAGGCGTAAGGATCAACGACGAATATCTCAACAACCTTCAATTTGCAGATGACATTGTTCTATTCTGCAACACTGCAGACGAGTTACAACAAATGATTGAGGACCTTAACAGAGAAAGTGCAGGAGTGGAGTTGAAGATGAATATGCAGAAGACAAAGGTAATGATGAATAGCCGGGCAAGGGACTAAGAGTTCAATTAATCACTGGGAACACTGATCATGAGAAGGAAATTCATAGAAGAATAAAAATGGGTTGGATTGCATACAGCAAACATTGTCAGCTCCTGACTGGAAGCTTAAGATTATTGTTGAAGAAGTTGTACAATCAGTGCATTTTACCGGTGCTGACATATGGGGCAGAGACTTGGAGACTGACAAAGAAGTTTGAGAACAAGTTAAGAACCGTGCAAAGAGTGATGTAACAAAGAATGCTAGGCATAACGTTAAGACACAGAAAGAGTGGTTTGGATCAGAGAGTGAACGGGTATAGCCGATATTCTTATTGACATTAAGAGAAAAAAAATTGAGCTGGGCAGGTCATGTTATGTGCAGGGTAGATAACCGTTGGACCATTAGAGTTACAGAATGGGTACTAATGGAAGGAAAACGCAGTCGAGGACGACAGAAGATTAGGCGGAGGGATGAAATTAGGAAATTCGCGGCTTCTAGTTGGAATCTGTTGGTGCAGGATAGGGGTAATTGGATATTGCAGGGAGAGGCCTTCATCCTGCAGTGGACATAAAATAGGCTACTGCTGCTGATGATGATGACGATAAAAAAAAACTAGCCATTTTGGTATATCTCATAAAGGTAACAAAACTAAAACTAGGATTCTAAATGTGTCTGCAGTAAGCTGCATAGTATTTGGGTGTGTCACGGCAATAACTGCCAACCTGTGAACATTGATATGCAGAAAAATTCTCATCATGCCAAAGGAGGGTCGGCCAGAGGTGTTATCAAAGGGACCGACAACCAATATTTAAGGTACTCATACTCCAACTGTAACACAGAAAATGTCGTAGAGCATTTTTTATCAGAATTCTATCTGAAGCTGTGATTGTGTTTCTCAATTCCTGTTGGAAACGAGGTGGCATGGTTTCTATCACAGCAACAGCATTTAGGGCATGTGGCCGCCTTCTTATCGCACTTGGACATTATGCACAAATTCATGGCGACGCTGACGACGACCGTGGAATTTCTCCTCGAGTGTCCATATAATTGCGAAAGCAATTATGTAATTATGGTGACACACTATTGTGAGGGCACAGCAGCTCAACGTGCCTTTCCTGTGGTTGCTTAGTAGTATATTGACAAGCGCGTAAGGAACATTTTATTACGTCTAGGCAGCACCAACATAGAAAAGAATTAGAAAACGGGATAAGAAAGTAGCCACGGGTGCACAAGTCACGCAACACAGACGCTACTGAATCTATTCTACCAAGTAAAGTTAAAATAAAATTATTGTTTCTGTTCCATCTGTATTTTCACTGCTAAGTCCTGCTTCTGATCTGCTACCAACTTGCTCAGCTGGTAATTTCAATTGTAGGGATATATAGTGTCGATATATAGTACAGCCTCATAATTATTTATTAACATCCTTTGAGCTCCAAACAGGTAGTGTACCAGTGCCTTGCTTGGAACAATGTAGAAGACCATGAGCTTATGCTTACGCAGTATTTTTAATGTGTGAGGATACAGCGCTAGCACCATATTAATAAAGAATTGGGCGACTATGAGCATTCAAACTTATTGCTTGGCGGATGGGATGCTATAATAGATATAACATTTAGCAGATATGAAATGAATAATGAAGCCAAGGACAGCTTGAAGGGGGGGGGGGGTTAACTTTTCTTTTGAGTGCAGAATTAACTGTGAATTCGGATTAAGTTGGCACTTATCTTCATCCTCCTGTATAATAACAATAATATGGAGCAGCAAGTTGGAGAAAAAATACCAGGCATCTTAGTATAATGTATATTGAATGCAAGGTTTCAGAAGGTACTAACTTACACAGTGCTTCCTCTCTGTACCAGAACAGTAAGTTACTGCTCCCAAGCATTCTTTTCTTGCTTCAAACAGCCGATTTTTTTGGTCCAAAGGTACGTATCCCTGCTCCAAACTCTGATTTTCTGCTTCGAAAGCTGCTCCAAAAGACCAAGTGCCGCTTCCATCACTGCGTAAACTTGCCTTGCTTGTTTTATCCAGCTGTTTAGGTTATGTTTTGTTATACCTGTTGTAAATTATAATTTAGTACTTTGTTGTCTTGGATGGCCCCAGTGGACACCCCACTATATATAAACACCCTCGCTGCACCCTATGGGTAGGTTGGGTGCAGTGTGGAACTAGTGTGTGTGTGTGTGTGTGTCGTTTCTTCGGATGCTCCGATGGTGCTCATTGCCTCTTTCAAAAAGACTACAATATCTTCACCTGGTAGTGTGTTAAAATGCATCATGCTTTGCAAAGGGAGCGGTTTGTAGCATTCCTTGTCACTGCCAGAAATCATTTGCCACTATCTTGTAATGGCGGAGCACAGAGCAGACTGCACTCGAACAGAAGTTGCCATATTTTTGTGTCTATAACCCGCACCAAAAATTTTAAACATTTTACAGTATGGTTAGGGTGCGGATTACTGGAATTTTGATTTGAGGTG
Source organism: Dermacentor andersoni (assembly GCF_023375885.2). NCBI lineage: Eukaryota > Metazoa > Arthropoda > Arachnida > Ixodida > Ixodidae > Dermacentor > Dermacentor andersoni. The sequence continues at coordinate 66,343,769 of NC_092821.1, forward strand.
TGGCTTCATGGCAGCACAGCGTACACTGCCCCAAAGCCACACTTCAAGGCAAGGTTCTCGAGTACTCACAATTTCGTTATCTCCTGGAGAACCCCACTGTTTTTCTACCCCTGTGTGTTGAAGCTCCCTTCTCCCCTCCTGCATTGTCGCTCATTCTGCTCTGTATGGGCCACCATTCTGTATGTAGCAGTTAGCGAATAGTGCACACGGCGATGGCAAAGTAGAACTAGGATCACGATAAGCCATGCTAAATAGCCCAGCTGCCATTTCCGAAAATTATAAAGCGGAGTCACTGGCTCAAGATAGGACATGGACAAGTCCATAGGCACCGACTACGGAGGGGGGCTCTGGGGCCCGAGCCCTCTACGGAGTTTCACGGGACAACCTGGCAAACCTGAGACAAACTGGCAGCTACCAGAGACAGCAGCGGAGGACTCCATCTTTTAGTCATAGCCTACACACGGATGTTCTAGTATTTATGGCCTCATACCATCACGCTAGTGTGGGGTACATGGCGGCCCAGGCATCACTTTCCAAGTCATCAGTTTGGAGAATTCTAAATGACGGCCTTTCACCCGTACCACCTTAGCCAGCACCAATGCTTAGAAGATAGGCACCTCTGGAATCGTTTAGATTTCTCAAATTGGGTCCTTACAAAAATCGATGAGTCACCCAACTTTTTTAGCAACATCTTGTGCGCAGATGAAGCCAATTTTCATAGAAGCGCCTAGGTAAATTTGCATAATGCACACTACTGAGGGGACTTCAATGTACACTGGGTAAAGCGCAATCGGCACCAGTACTAGTGGTCGCTCAATGTGTGGTTCAGAATTTACGCCGGTGCTATAATCGGTCCCATCTTCTTCAGTCACACACTGACTGGACAGCGTCACGTGAAAGAAATCCTTGAAGGAGTGATGGATGAGTTTCTCAGCGGAGTCCCGCTGTCACATCTTCCACTTCTGTGGTATCAGCAAGATGGGGCACCCGCACACAGCAGCAGCCGAGCACAAAACTGCCTGGATGCGGCTTTTCATGCGCAATAGCTTAGAAGGCACAAGCCTCTAAATTGGCCAGCTATGTCACCTGACCTCTCCATTCGATTTCTTTCTTTGGGGCTATGTGAAAGATTGTGCTTACAGGATTGAGGCGGACGTCAGATTAGTTCAAGGCAAGGATAACGGATGTCTGCCGTAGAATTCCGGCGATGGTCATCAAGAAAGCCTCTGAAGATGTGATAAAATGGACACAGTACTGCGTAGCTGCAAAGGGAGACCCATTTGACCACATCCTCTAGGCTGGTGTGCAACAGAGCTCACGAGTTCATACATAATAACGGCATACTGAAATCTGAGTTTTTTTTTCTTTTTTGCAGACATCCTGATTGCCCATTCGGATTATATTGAAGTGGTACATTTGCTTTCTTCAACGCATCGGTTTGCCTTTTCGCTACACATTGGTCGCTTCCTGGTCTGTTTATTTTGCTTTTATTTTTGACACGAACCTATTTTTGCAGCAAGTATACTCTTTCATGAAAAATAAAACGGTCACTTTAATTTGGATTTAGTATGAAGCAAGTTTCTCACGTGAAATAGAGCTTCGAATGCACTATTTTGATGCAGTGCGAGCAAAGCCAGGATTTTGAAACATTCTATGCCTGTTACATTGCTTTTTGCATTTCGTGCATGTCAGAGCGGCGCTTCGCCCGCGTTATCAAGGGGCTTTTGTTATCGATGTGATCAGTCGGCCTCGAGAGATGAATAAGTGTAACGTAGAAATGAGAGGAAGGATTAGCTGCAAAGCCACAAGACCTGTTGTTGGTGCCCCTTCCGTACCATTTCAAGGTGATGAGCTATCTCTTCGGGTTTGCAACAGGCAATCAAAATCAGCTTATTCGAGAGCTCTGCTTTATGATGCGGGCGGGAGGTTTCTTTGTCAGTAAGAAAAAAATTGTACGCAATTAGTATGTTGCCGAAAGCACTGCAGCTAGAGGTCATTTTGGTGTGCCTACAAATGCCTCATAGACACTTTGAGAATAAGGACAGTACTTCTCGGGTTATATAATTAATTGCAATTACTGAATTAAATCTCAGTAACGAAAGAATTACTGGCGGCTACTCCACTGTACTGGAAACAGTATGCACTACGTTTTCTTTGTGTAACGCAACTGCTCTTCTTTAAAGCCTTGGTGCATGATAGTTGGGGAACACTGCATAATTCACTCAACACCCAAAATGAGCCAAGCCAAATTGACTCGAAATCGGAATGCGCAGCAGCGCTGACAGTCGGACTCACAGAAAAAAATAGAGAGGGAGAGAGAGATGCTGCAGTTTCACTGGAAAGGCGAAGCAGTGTCAGTGATAGCCAAGTATGCGGAAATTGCACAAAGGAAGATTACACCACTGAGAGGACTCAGGCCGTGAAATTCAACTGTCTCCTACTATGATGACGTGTATATACTCGTATATACAAGTCATCGTTATATATGATGAGTAATTTTTCCTTTATTATATACGCGTATAATGCCGTCACTTCAGAGCTCAATTCTTCAAGCTCGCACGAAGTTTGTTCAAGTGCAAGATATATGGGGTTTGGAAAGGTGGTCGCCCCCCCCCCCCCCCCCCCCGCTAAAATGAAAACTCTCCACCCATGGACAAGTCGTCTATCCCCAAATGGATACTGCTTATTCAAACATCTGAGGGATGTATGCAGTTATTTCCATGGGTTTTACACTCATATTTTTTCTTTCTGGGCTGTTCTGAAAGAGGATGCGGGTTGTTTTTGTTGGCCTGTTATATGGGTAAAACTACAGTATTTTCTAGCCAGCTCCTTCCAATCTCAACTTGCAAAAACGTTGCCAAAGTTTAGTGTGTGATCAAGAGGAAACACCGATGAAGTCTCGTATGAAACAAATTTGTTGTGCCAGCGAATCATAAGTTTTGCAAGTGCCAAATATGGCTTCCGGGCCTTAAGTGCTCATTAAAGAGAGCAAGCTTGGTCAAAGCATTTGAAAGTGTTCTCTAAGAATCGTAGGAATCCGAGAGAGTCGTCAAAAACACTCCACATTCTCTGACTTTGTAATTTTTTTATCTTTCTGAAAAATACTTTTCTTAAGTGGACTTCAGAAACAAGGTCATGAAGCCTTCAAATGCAGATATATTAGGTAAATTAAAAAGGACCATTAGGAGTTCTTTGTCTCATCATACTTGGAATTCCCTCAAGATCTCTAAAAAATGAAGCTTGTCATCAAATTTAGCATCTCTGTTCTTTTTATCATTTCATAATTACTTATACTTACTTTTGTTTTACTTGTGCAGCATCAAGGTCTTCCATTTCTTCAACTGCCAAATGTGACAACTCAAAGCAAGGATGCCTCCACCGATGTCACCTATGTGACTATGAGGCTGATGAACTGTTTCGTCTGGAAGAACATGCCAGTGTGCATAATGGCGAGAAGCCATTTCAGTGCCCTTCATGCCCTCGGAGCTTCTCAAACAGATACACCCTAAAGGTTCACCTGTGCATCCACACGGGTGAACGACCGTTTCAATGCCCTTCATGCGTTCAGAGCTTCACACAAAAAATTCACCTGAAAAGCCACCTGCGCACCCACACAGGCGAAAAGCCATTTCAGTGCCCTTCATGCTCTCAGAGCTTCTCACAAAAGGGCAACCTCAAAGCCCACCTGCGCACCCACACAGGTGAGAAGCCATTTGAGTGCCCTTCATGCCCTCAGAGCTTCTCACAACAGGCCCACCTGAAAGGCCACCTGCGCACCCACACAGGCGAGAAGCCATTTCAGTGCCCTTCATGCTCTCAGGGCTTCTCACACAAGGGTCACCTGAAAGCGCACCTGCGCACCCACACAGGCGAGAAGCCATATCAGTGCCCTTCATGCTCTCAGAGCTTCTCACAAAGGAGCAACCTTAGGAAACACATGAGGCGAGAAGCCATTTCAGTGCCCACTCTGCCTTCAGAGATTCTCGTTGAAGAATGCCCTGAAGATACAACAGTGTATTCATACAGCTGACCGGCCATATAGTTGCACCGTCTGCTCCAGGGCCTCATCACTTGAACAGACTTAAGAGAGCACAGTACCATGATACTGTAGGGTAGGTCAACAATCTCGTTGAACTAGAGTCTGAATTAAACATCTACATATGTGTAGCATGTTACATAGTGTTCCACAGCATGTGGTAGCACAAGTGTCTCCACATGCTCCTAAGCGGAAGCTTTAGCTTGGGCCCAACTCCGATGCTGCCAATTCAAGTGCATGTAAAACACAGAGATGCTTTTCGGAGATAACCACTGGGCCTATTATAATGAAATTTGTTACATTTGAGAGAAAAAGTTAACTCTGGTGACTGCTGGAAGCAGAATTTTGGTGAAAGGCCTAAATGGTATAACAAGAATTTACAACGATTGTTAAGCTTGAAAAAAATTGAAGCAAGAAGTTTATAAATTTGTAGCTGTGCACCTGAAATAGATATTGTAGTTCTGTAAACTGAATATGGTAAGTCATCCAATGTGGACAAGTTTGATGTATCAATTTATATCTTTTGTGAACCTGTTACATTGTTTACGGTAACCTTGAAAATATTTGAAAACCTTGTTTAATACATCAATTTTGTCCGCTTTAGATGTCATATTCGATGCACTTTACAGAATTGTGACATTTTTTATTGCTGAGTTACAGAGTTGTAAACTTGATAGTTTTGCTTTCTGAAAATTTGTGATCTTCCACAATTTTTTTTAACAGATTGATGACCTAAATAAAAAATTTACTACCAACAGTCACTAGATAGTATTTCTTTTAATATGCCACAAACTTCGTCAAGTTTGGTGCAGTAGTTGCCAAGAGAAACGATTTCACCTTTTCATGTATTTCGGTAGGAGCCCCCAAGCCAAATGTTGCTAAATCCCTGAAACAATTTTTTTTAGGGTCACCATATTTGTTCTAGATCATTTCTTAGCGCGTTATGCAACACAGAGCAAAATAAATTGAGAACTGACCCTCACAAAGCCTATGTTATAGCTGAGACAAGATTTCAAAATACAGTTAAACCTCGATATAATGAAGCCTGTAAAAATCAGCAGTTTGCTTTGTTATATTGTGACTTTTCAATATTAGGAAAGTATTCAACATTTGTTGCGATCTCAAAAATAAGTTTGCATGCCCCTAGAATATATGTATGTTCATTGTAATACTTATTACACTACAGATGTCTGAATGATCTGCTTTCTATTGAGTACTGTGATTTGTTGTTTTTTTATTATCTTTTTGTACATATGAACTTGTTCTGTTAGACCGACTCATGTATTTGTCACCTCTAGGTTCTGGAGTACATGGGTCATCCTGGAGGCTCTTTTGATTTTACTGTATTCGCATGTTCTTTTTACAGATGGGTACTTTGTTAAAGCAATTGCTTGTTCAGTAATTTAGCTTTCCTCTGTCTGTTTCATCAGAGTATCAAATAAATGCCAATATTTAATGAGTATTCGTTGTCTGTTCACGGTATTTCACTACTTGAATAACAGCATGCATTATGGGCACGTTAGCATTTTACTGTATTGGGGGCTGTCAGAGAAGTTGATGGACGGCAGTTGAAAGTTCATTATTAGCACAGAAAGAACTTGATATAAGTAACATACATGAGTAATTTAAGTTTTGAGTTGAATGTCAAGTCCACCATGCCTAATTCATTCGTACATATTATTTCAACTAATGTGTCAGTATTTCTATAATCACCAGTGACATATCTGTAGAAATATTTGTACAGTTACCTCTCAGTTGTACGAGAATCAGTTTAACGAATATTTCAGAATAATAAACTTTTAGAAAATACGCAGCAGTTTTCCTATGCATTCAGTGCAAAAATCTGATTTAAATGAATTTCTGAATAGCGTATATTTCAGTTGAGCGAACTAGATCAGTGGATCCAGGCGCATTTTTTTTTAATCCGTTCAATGAAGTTTTGTAATCTGCAGTGGTGGTATAACCGATGGCCACTGCGCCCAGATCACCCCTCCATCGGCGGCTATGTGCAGTGCGACAGTGAGCTGGTTACTTTTGCTGAACTATCAGGTCTGGAAATTGTTTCCAGTATTGGTCCCAAAGAAGAAGGGTGCGACGACGAAGATTTAATGGCAGAGGCAGATTCAAATCCTGTAATTATAGCAGAGGCTGTAGGATGCCTTGGAAAGTTGCAAGGCTTTTTGTCTCAGCAACAAACCGTGCCAGAAGAAGTGTGCTAAAACATAGACTCTCTGGAAAGCTTTGTTACTTGTGCTTTAAGAGCATCAGTGTAAATGAAAATGAATTTTTTTTCTCAAGATGAGATAAGTAGCAGCGTAACTGTTACGCACTTTGTATATACTGATGTACATAAACTCCATATATTCTATTTGAACAAGAGGAAAGGGGGTTATCCGAGGGGAACAATTTTTATTAATCATATAATAAGCCAACAAACAAGGACAGCATACGGGAAATTACTTGTACTTACTAATTGAATTAAAGAAATCATAAATTAATGGCACAAAAAGTGGATGAAAAACAACCCGTGTCCACAGCGAACAAAACACTCAAAACATATGAACTACAACACGGTGAACGCACGCAGGGCGCACAAAAACTGCAGAAAAGCACGGACCAAGCCACACACGAGGTGCAAAGCCAACAAACAGGTGGAGACGGCAAAATATCGACAGATCAGTTTAACATGTGTTATTTGTGGCCAGAGGAAAAACTATAAGCCGACAACTGTTTGCAATATTTATTTAGCTTGTTGCGCAATTTTACTTTGTAAAGCCTCTAGACATTTACGCACAGCGTTAGGTTAACGTTACGATCACTTATTCGTGCTTCAGTTAACAAAACAATAACAAAAACTTTTCTAGCCTCGTCCCATGCGCGTCACTTAACCAGAACAGTGACCCTTTCGTAAGTGCGCCTTAAGTGCAGTTTCTAAAACTCATCTTGAACTTATACTTTTCTTGTACTTCCATAAGTGAACTTTTCATCAAGCTTAGGTTAAGTTTAAGGCTCATTCTTGAATACGGCGGTAAATCTCGTGTGTGCGCGACCAGTGAAACCTTCATGCTCTGAACCCTTCCCTGTTCTTTGTCCTCGTCATTGTCTAGTTACTACAGGACGATATTAGAGGACAGTCGGATTGTCTACTGACCTTAAAGGTAAGAGAAAATGAGACATTCTCGCAATCGTAGCAATTGCTGCAAAAGAAACCCATACGGGTTCCTCGAAAGAGAAACCTCAGAATGTCGCATTTCCCCTTAATTACTTCTCTCCACCTTGCGGGCTTCCGCAGAACTATCACGTTAAAGGTAAGAGGTTCAAAAATTACATCTGATATGAGTATTAGAGACAACTGGAAGCGCTTTTATTATATTTGATATTGAGTAATTGACACGCTTAAAGTACAGTTTGCATGTTTCCTGTGAAAGTTGCATAGCTGCTATTTTCGTTATCTTGTGAAGATTGGGGCACAAGCCACTTCACTGCAAGACCCTTGGGAACATTAAAATAATATTTAGCGGATTAGCATTTGAAGACCTTTATTACTAATATATTATTACGCAATGACTGAGTGCGTCCGTTTGCTTTTGTATTGCTTCCATCATAAATAGTCTTACACACAAGCGTCAGATGTGATTAATAGGTACGAGCATTTTTAAATACCTTATTCAGATCGGCAGGTTTCGCCAAGCTTCAACGTTTTCTGCTAAATTTTCGCCGTTTCTGGAGACTGTCGGTCTCCTTTCATTAGACTGAGCGAGCGTCGTTGTAGTTAACTTAAATGAGGACTTGGAGGGTGCATCCCGTTCTGAAGATATCAAACAATGACCTAGAGATCTTAATAACTCGCGTCGGCGAGTTTTATCGCCAATGTCAGCTTTCTTGTTAAATTTCCATACTGTAACTCATAAATTCCTTTTGAAATTATTTTTCATTGTTGCGCTTAATAAAAGTAATTCTATAAAAATAAACTTCGTATAACTTACTTATGGCTTCGTAAATTGGCTTGTAGGCTCTGCAGTGACTGTACCATGTCATTGAAACAGGAGCTCTCTGGCGCTCAAAAGCGCCATTTAGCAACAGTGACAAAAAAAAAGAACCTTAGCGAAACTTTAGAAAAAAAAATGCCTAAGCTTTCTAGCTATTTTGCCAGCGGCAAGAGCCCGGCCAGTAATACGTGAGGCCAGCGAAGGCAACCAAACAGACCGGCCGCTCATCGAGACTGCTGCAAGCAGACGCAAGCGAGGCACTCTCGTCTATGGCTTTATAGTCAGCAGCCTCAGCGAGCACGTTCGAAAAACCAACTTCATCACACACTATGATCAAGCTTGTTTCTCCAGGGACGAGCTGCCTGACCGGAACAGACCAGCCATCGCTCGGTGAGGGCCCTTGCATGTCTATGATCCCGCTGGCTAGTTTCCCCTGCGCGCAGCCACTGTCAACTTTTGGGTGGCACAAACCCAGGATGTTTGTGAAGATACTATAAACATGCAAGGTGATTACTCTCGCTCGAAGAGGTACTTTCAGCCAACTGACGCGGTACCGAAGGGCCACCACCGCCACTTCAAGCAAGAAATGTTCTATGCTCACCGCACCAACGGCAAAGTCGTCTTGCTTGAATGTCTGCTGTACAGACCCTCCAAAGGATCCATACATTGCTTTCCTTGTACTCTGACTTCGTCAGGAAAGGACCAATTTTTGGAGCCAGATGGGTTCAGTTCATAGAACAAGGCATATGCGAAGTTCAAGACACACGAGGAAAGTGAGTGTCATAGACAATGCGTGTTTGACCTGTGCACGCGACATTCTCTTAGAACCTTGGTCATTTGGGGTGCGATCTTGTACGCGTTCCAAGATAGAACGGAGGAGGTCCGTTCTACCGAGCCGCACACGATTGGTTAATTTGAAGCGTGACAAACGCCATGACGTCAGTTGTGACGTGCTATCTGCTGTCAATCATTCCGTGTCCTCTGCTATCGGACGAACGCAACGGAACGGAACACCTATTTCGTGACGTAAAGAACGGACCGCCTCCGTTTGATTTTGTAACGCGTACAAGATCGCACCATTGATCACTTGAAGAGCACTATTCGGAATGGGCAACTTACTGGAGAAATGTCCTTCAGCGCATAGTTGCTGTTGTAATGTTTCTGGCAGAACGAGGGCTCTCTCTCAGGGTATCCAACCATTTAATCGGGTCTCCACAATATAGCAACTTCCTTGGGTGTCTTGAACTGATCGCCAAGTTTGATCCTTTCCTTGCTGCCCATATAAAGAACTTTGGGAACGCTGGACGTGGCAAGACATCCTACCTCTCCTCAACCATTGTGTAAGAGGTTGTAAAAGCTTTTGGAACTGAAGTCCGAAAAAAAAATGAATTGCTTCTCTCCTTCGGTTGATTCTACACCTGATTCGAGTCACAGGGATCAACTTACAATGGTTATTCGCTACATCGCTAACGATGAGCCTGAAGAACATTTTATTGGGTTCTTGTATACCCATAACCAGTCACAAAGGGGAAGGTCTGATGAAGTCAACACTCTACTTATTAAAAAAAATCTTCAAGTTAACTTGGCGTTAACTTCCAAGACTGTCGTGGCCAGTCATACGATAACGCGAGCAATATGGCTGGCAAATACTCCGGTATGCAGGCTCATAAAAAAAGAAAGATTAATCCACAAACAAATTTTATGCCCTGCGCTGCTCACTCTCTTAACCTAGTCGGGGTGCATGCTGTAGATTCTTGTGGGCAAGGCGTTAGCTTTTTCGGGCTTGTGCAGCGCAATGAGGGCCTTTGGGGGTATTTTGAATAAATAAATAAATAAAATAAATAAATATACGTTTTCTTTGCCGCGTCTGCTCATCTCGGGGCTGTACTTCAGGCTCACTTGAAAGAAAACACGACAGCGGTAATCCCAAAGCAAGTCTCAGACACGCGGTGGTCAGCGCAAGCGTATGCAACGAGGGCTCTCGTGGCAGGTTCCAAAGAAATCAAAACCTCCTTGATGGAACTATCCTAAGATCCTGGTGAACGAGCAGAAACGAAACACGAGGCAGGCAAATTCTTTGCTGAAGGCAATGACAGGGTTGGAAACTGCGCTGATGGCCCAGTTTTGGTAAGAGCTTTGAAGCGCTTCAACGCCACCAGCAAGGCACTTCAGAGCCCAACACGGTCAATCAATGCTGCCGTAAGGCTGATGAAATCGTTGTGTAATCGTGTGTCCGGCTTAGAGAGAGGTTCGATGAAATTGAAAAGCTAGCGAAGAAAGCGTTGGACAATGTTTCGTACAAAGCAAGTACCCAGAGAAAGCGAAAATAGTCGACACGATACGACACCACTGAAGGCACGAGCACGACAGAGCCACAAGATCCTTCAGCTAAGTTCCGCTGCGAAACCTTCTTCGTCATGATTGACAATATCATGCACGCTCTCGCAGTTCGCTAGCGAGCTCACACCAAAGTCTGCTTGCAATTTGCTGTTATTACAGATTGGAAGTGATTTTCCCCAGTGCAGATCTGGCGCCTGCAAACAATGGACCTAGTGAAAAAGTATCCTGATCTGGCTGGCATATTTCCCGATGAGCTTGAACAGTTTATTTAATTTGCGAGAACAAAGGCTGTTCTTTGACAGACATGCTGAGACTTCTAATTTGTAACAAGCTTGGAGGTTCATTCCTAGATGTTCATGTTTCTGTTAGAATTTTTTTGTGCTTGATGGTCACAAATTGCACTGGCGAACAACAATTCAGCAAGCTGAAATTGATCAAGAACAGGCTTTGATCAACAATGACAGAGAGTGATTTGTCGCTGCTGAACGTGGAGACGGCAAATTTTTGGGAGGGTCAATGTTGAAGATCTCATCAACAAATTGTCCCAGCGAAAGGCACGAAAACGCTTGTAGAAACGAAAGGGCCCCTGAAACGGTTCGGAGACGCGTAGGGTACAGCTAAAGTTAACCATTCGCACTACAATTTGTGTGAAATGTCTCGTATTAAGAGAGCTACGGACGATTACAAGTTACCCTCCTCCACAATCATGCATTTTCTCCCCAACTCATTCGCCGAGTGGTCGAGGTCATGGATCGGGGCTATGCTCCGCCTTCACTGGCTCTGCGTGATGATGACACGTCGTGTCGTCGACTTCCCGTTCTCTAGGAGCGAGCGCGCAAAGCCTCTCCAAACTCTCCGCCAGCTGCTTGGCAGTCGACCCAAGCGAGAGCTATCAAAACAGCGTGCGTGGCGAGCAGTCTGTCGAAGCGCCGAACGTCTCTGGTACTGCGGTAACCACAGGCAAGCTGGGCATTTGGCAGATGGCTGGAGGCATAAACTCAAGCTGATATGAAGGAACTTTTGCGTAAACGTACGTGAGCGGCCTGATCGGTCTGCACGGTCCAGCCACTTGTTGGCGCAGCACTTAACCAGCCAAAGAAAGCACTAATATTGCTCTAAAACATTTTAAACATTTACAAAAACAACCTGTTGATGACTACACTCCTGCGAAAAATTTACACCAGAGCAGCATCATTTCAGGGCCCCTTTAAAGGGACCCTGATACGATTTTGACGATTTTGTACGAACGTACTGAATTGTTAGAGTAGGTCCTTCTTATCATTAATTCACATCTAAGTGCTCCGCGTATAGCGTGTAATTTATTATAAGGTTTTAAAAGTGTACACCGCTGACGATCGCAGCACACGGCTCGGCGGAATTTTCAGCCGTCCCTACCCGTGACGTAAATGACGTAAATCACCCAGTTGACGTCAGTAGGGCGAGCTATCCAATTGGCTGCCCAGGGTGCGTCATCGATAATTTTCCGACCTTTATGGTGAACAAATTATGTTCGTAATAGTCCGGACATTAGTTAATTTGTTTCTATAAAAAGAAAGTAACAGAAAGAGAATGCACAAGAACAATTTCTCGCTACACTTAAGCACTTCCGGCACGCAGCAAGCGAGACAAGCACATCATAATTGGATTTCTCCGTTCTTTCTGCGCATACGCGAGGAGCAGTGTTCGTGACAGAGAAATGACCCGGCGCGCGCGCGCGCGGTGGTTGCGCTACGTCACGCCAGGTCGGCTACGCCGCGTCAGGCGTAAATCCGTCCCCCTACAGTACAACGCCGCGCCCCTGCCGCAGCTGGAGTAGCGCATGCGCAGAACACCGCGCCGCTCCGTGGCGCCTGTCGTGGAACATCGAAACAAATCTTTCGCGCGCTTTCTCTGTCGGTAGCGACCGCGGACCGGATTGTTGCTCGGCGATGGCACGGATGTAGACACATTCCGCAAGACGAAATTAAGCAGGAGACACACGGTACGATTCGGCGTCCGATCCGACGTGCGGCGCCACATGCTCCGGCATGCGACATACTACGATTCGGGGCACACGGTGCGTGCATCCGAAAGAGTGAGCGGCGCGCAAGCTCCGCCCAGATACAGCCCCCCAACTTCAGTTCATATCCACATCGAGAAACACAATACAAACAACTCCGCACAACACTGTTTCGCTTTACGCGAATACTGTCAATAAAATTATGCCCCTGCGAGAGACGGAGCACTTCACGACGGCGCGTTGTCTACTGACGGCTCCGCCAACAACCAGTGATAAGGCCGGTAGGCCTAGCTAGGCGGACGCTGCGGCCGACGGCGCTGGCGATCCAACGCGAGCTCGTCAAAGAGCGCTTATTTTTGCCAAAACAATTAACACTTTACATTTAGGTCGCCCGTAATTAAATACAATGGTTTACTCGACGCAGTCATTGCGAAGGGCAAACGTGCAAGCGAAGCGAGCAGCCTCGCTCAGACGGCCGGTGTGTGCTGTCTGCCCGTGAAATGCCCTCGCGTCACGGCTCCCGATCTCGCCAGTAGCTTGGTGCTAGTGTATTAGGCGCTGCTTTGCATAACAGGCACACGTTAGAGATAATTTTACTGAACTGGTAACTATTTCGTGTCGGCAACAAACTGCAGCAGGCAAGGAAAAAAAAAAAAGAAGACTGCGAGAAACCGGCCAGCCAGCGCCGCCTCCGTGGAGGGAACGTCAAAGAACGTCACATGCCAGCCACGCTGTCATTGGCTGCGGCCAAACGACGGTGCGGTTGTCGGACGCGTCGGACCATATGGTCGGACGATGAAAATCTGCCCGGTTTGTCGCACGCCGGACGTCCGATCCGGCGCTTCGGCACGGCAAAACACCTCGATTCCGGCTGCCGTTCCGGTGCGTCGGACGCCGGATCGGACACCGAATCGGACCGTGTGTCGCGTGGTCTGCGTCGCAAGAGGAACAGGTCTCTCTACATAACACAGACACGTAGCCGCTGCCACTCCTTTTCGTCGCTTCAACAGCTTTCAGTTCACGAGCATAGCGGTCCCTCAGCCGCTTCCATAGTTTCAGGCACTCTTCGACTGAAACAGGGAAAACAAGACAAACAAACAGGCGCTGAATGAATAGCATATCCGGAGACGTATACACACACGTATACACACACGTGCGTAGCATTGACGCTCCTGTTGAGAGGCCAGAGTACATGCGTATCTGCTCCCGCGCGTTGTTTTCCCGCTCCGCATCCCAGTAGTCCATTCTTTTTGTGTCGTAGACACACGGGTGTTGCTGGACGACGTCCAGAAACCTTTCGATTCTGGAGCCGCACAGGTCGGGCACGCTTTCTTGCGAAGAGGCCATCTCGTTCTGGCTCAGCCTTCCGAGTAGTGAGTCTCTACCTCGACGAGAGAGGGCGCTAGGCGCTAACTTGCTCGGCGCGGTCGGCGCGAAATGCAGTCGGTTGCATTCGGCGCCGGACTGTAGAGGGTCGTGTTTTCGCCAACGTAACGTCGCCATGACGAGCGCGCGTTACGTCGGAGTGTATTGGCGTCCTCGATCACCCGCACCGGTGCGCAGCGACCATCCTCGATCACCGGAAGCGCACCGTGTTGGAGCGGTTTTCTCATAGAATAATGGTTTTCTGTTGCCCCGTCTCGCACCGAGAAAATCGGCGGTGCGCCGGGGTGCAATCCCAGCATCCAATGCGGGACGCGCGCGCGCACTGCCGACTGCAGAGCGCGGACGCTCTGGCCCGATAGCTGCGGTTGCAACGGAGTTGACGGAGTTAGCTAATGGAGATGTCGGCAATGAGAAAGGAAGCGCTGCTAGTTGCCGCAATCGATGAGCTTTTTGCAAGTTCGTTTGACAGCGAAGACGACATGCTGATCGACCTCGTCCAAAAACAATGGGGTTCTTGCATTGCCCAGGGGGCGCTGCGAAAAAGGTGCTAAAAAGCGCCCTCTGTCCTAAAATGGGTCGTACCAAGCTCGGTCGTCTGCTTCGGAAAGCACGTTTACAATATGGACTCGCCACTTTCGGTTGTGTTGTATCACGGCCTGCAGCGAATATCGGGCGCCGAAGATTTTTTTCAGGGGTGGCACGCTGCGTAAAGGCAAGAAATTATGCAGTGCCGAATACGTGTATGCCGTTCAAGAATTAAGCGGCGAAGTTTTAGCGCGGTGTCAATCGGAAGTGAAGCGAGTCGCGTACGAAGTGGAACTTCAGGTAAGGTTTGCACGCTGCTAGATTCAGGCGCACAAACGCGAGGAAATGCTTGCTATAAATGAATCCACAGCAGCGATAAGCAGACATCATGTGTACGGAACTGCTCGAGCACACGACGGTACGCGCTGCGACGGCAGCGGTCTTTCAGCATGCCGCGATTTACGAACTGCTCGAGCGCACGATCGTACGCGCCGCGACGGCAGCGGTCTTTAGACATGCCGCGGAACGGCGGGTCTCCTGCAATCATTGTTGACTGCATGCCGCTAAACAAGTAGTTAGGCCTGCTTTGTAGTAGCGGCCATCTAGCTGTCCCTTTTAGTTACTGGTAATAACTGATGCAATGCATACGAGCTCGCACGTACGTGCGAATCGCGCAGCGCGAGCTCGTGCGCTGCTCGCTTGATGTAGCTTTTAATGACAACGCTCGAAAATCGATCTGCTGTAATCAATACTATCTTGCTGCGCTGCCTCAGCATGCTGGCTTGAGGTCAAGTACGAGCACATTTAACTCTCTAACCTGTGCTGCGCGTAGTGGGGTAGTGAATTATCACCGAATCAACCCGGCCATTTGTGGTCATTTGCACACACCTGGGCACTTCACCACTTCGCACCGGTCGAATTTTAGTTGTCGCTGTGGCCGGGTTTCGAATCGTGAATCACCAGCCATGCCTGCTGCTATGTCGGTCTGCCGTCGGGACTGTAGGTGCAAAAGACCGAATTTTAGAACGCAGATCTATAATCAAGCAAGCTTCAAGACAGGTGAAGCAGTCAGCATGGCGCGAAGTTTCGCTTACCCAGCGCGACGAACTGCAGTTATACAGCGCGCCCGACGCTCCGCTTCGTGAGGCCTTGAAGGGAAACGATAGAATCGGATGTTGGGATTCAGGCCTTCTTGTTCATGGGAGCCCACGACGCATCAGTATCGACGGTGACGCTTTTTCGATGCTGAGCTAGGTCTCTCCGGATCGGCGTCGCCGATTCCTTCTGCTTCCAGCATTACGTCCCACGACACACGGAGAGTCCGTTTTCGTTAAACTATAGGCTGCGACCAGCTCGCAGCGTAGTCGACGTGGTCTGTGAGAAGTGACGAGCCTTTTCGAACTCGCAACAGGGCAGAAAAAAGTGCGAATCGACGCAAAACTCGGCATAGAAACGTGCTTCGCCACAGCCAGGGCTCAATACGACCCAAGCTGGTACGACCCAGATGTCGTTTCCCGCGCCGCCACCAGGCGCCGCTACTATACCTCAAACTCCAGCGCAAGACGCCCATGTGGTGAAGAGCGGCCGAAAGTGGACAGGTTCGTTGAACGGGTCGTCAGGAACGGGTCGTCAGGATTAATGATAAAATCCATTGGTGTTTTCTTGCAACCAGGTATGTCGGAGCACGCAGTTTGACAAGGTTCAAGCGCTTGCCGCGGATGCTCAGCACCTGCAAACAATTAAATGTGTGCGCGCGCGTGTTCGCGCACGTTTTGCGCGCCAGGGGCACTGCATGCGAGCACCCTGCGAGCACCCTTAGGTAACGATTGTATACAGCTTTTGAGAGAGATTTACCTAGAAAATACTGTTTGCGTTGAATGGGAAGGGATGAGGAGCGCGGAGAAAGTTCATATCAACAAGGGACTGAGGCAGGGGTGCCCTTTATCCCCACTGCTGTTTATGATGTACATGGTGAGGATGGAGAGGGCGCTAGAAGGAAGTAATATCGGGTTTAATCTCTCATACAAACAGGCAGGTACAGTAATAGAGCAGCAACTCCCAGGTTTATTTTATGCGGACGACATTGTGTTGCTCGCAAACAAGCAAAGTGATTTGCAACGTCTGGCTAATATCTGTGGACAGGAAGGCAACAATTTAGGTTTGAAATTTAGTGTTAGAAAATCAGGTGTTATTGTATTCAATGAAAACAGTGAACAGACAGTGGAGATACAGGGCCAAGAAATACCTCGGGTAACAGAATATAAATACCTTGGTATATGGATAAACGAAGGCAACGGATATATGGAAACACAGGAAAAAACCATAACAGTCAAGGGGAAGAGAAATGCAGCCATAATGAAGCACAGAGCGCTATGGGGATACAATAGGTACGAGGTCCTCCGAGGTATGTGGAAAGGGGTAATGGTTCCAGGACTTACTTTTGGAAATGCGGTTGTTTGCTTTAAATCAGGGGTACAATCAGGACTCGACGGGAACCAAAGGTCAGTGGGTCGCCTCGCATTGGGCGCGCACGGGAAGACTACAAATGAAGCTGTGCAAGGGGATATGGGCTGGACTAGTTTTGAAGTGAGGGAAGCTCGCAGTAAAATTGAGTATGAAGAACGGCTGAGGAATATGGAGGAAAGTAAATGGGCTGGGAGAGTTTTCAGGTATCTGTACAGGCAAAACATTGATTCACAGTGGAGGAAAAGAACTAGGAAGCTTACCAGCAAGTATGTGGCCTGTGGGGTGGGCAACACAGCAACAAAGGTCAAGCGGAAAGTCAGAGAGGCTGAATTAATCTCATGGGTGGCGGCAATGGAAAAGAAACCTGCCATGAGTAACTACTTAAGGGGAAAAAACGAAATTAGGAAAGAAACCATTTATGATAACTCAAAGGGAAGCTCATTACTTTTCGAAGCGAGATCGGGATGCCTTAGAACACGCACCTATAAAGCGAGATATAAGAAGGAAGAAGAAGCATGTGCTTGCTGCGGTAAAGCTAGGGAAACGACGGAGCATATTGTATTAGAATGTGAAGACGTCTATCCAGCGGTCGATTTAGGCACTGGCCTCCTTGACGCCCTTGGGTTCAGCGGGAGCAGTGGTAAAGCAAACAGGTCCGCAATAGACATCAGTAAGAGGCGATTGGAGGATTGGTGGAAGAAAAGTAGGGAAACGACAAAAGACGGAGACGTACAAAAGCACAGTTCGCAATAGGGTATCAGAAAATTTGGACGTGGTAGTTCATAGTGGGGTTTTTTGTTTTTTTTCATTGGTTAACCTAGGTAGGATATTAAGCAGCATAGTAGCAAGAGCTTGGTGGCGCAAGCCACCACCCCGTTCCAAAGGGGACGCTCATAACATCCATCCATCCATCCTGCACGGGGTGCAGTTTTGTCCTCGATGTTGACCCTCCGCAGTGCGCCACCACCGCGGTACAGGGCGCACCATTCTGGTTTCGGGGCAACCCCGGGGCAAGGTGATCGAGGACGCTATTAGATTTCTCTTCGCCTAGGTAGTACGGAGAAGAAAGTTGTTAGCTCCGTTCGTCCCTAGCCGAGCTGGCAACACAATCGACAGAATGCGTGGCCGGCAAGGCGAAGTAGCCGTGTCCAAAGTGAGTTTGTTGCTATTTTGTTGCGACGGTAGCATATTAATTTTTACAGTCGCAGAGGGATACGTTTGGAAGTGAGGTGTCTTCTCGAATGACTTTAGTGGCAAAGCATTACATCGTGCCGATGCGCCATTGTTGATTAGTGTCGTTGAGCAAGGTCAGCATACCGCACTTCAGGGGATTCGCGGGAACGGAAACAGTTTATGAATTCGACTGCCGTGCCGATGTGAGTTTGTTGTTGTTGTTTTTTTTTTTTTTGCGGTGGTTTCATATTAAATTCTGATAGTCGCAGGGGGATACGGTTGGACGTGAGGCGTTTTCTCGGATGATAAAAATGGCAAAGCATATTACGTCGCGCCGATACATTGTTCATTAGTTTCGTTGAGCATACCACGCACTTCAGGGGAATCGCGGGAACGGAAACAGTTTATGAGTTTAACTGCCGCGCCGATGCATTAATTCCTAATGTAACTGAGCATACAGCACACTTGGAGATTCGTGGGAATGGAACATTTTGTACTCTGTATGTGAAAGTGCTAAAACTTGCGTCGCCATGCAGTCTGAGCCGTAAATCGTTGTTAGAGCTGTACAGCCTGCCAAAGCATTACGTCGTGCTGATGCGTTGTTCATTAGTATCGTTGGGCATACCACACACTTCAGGGGAATCGCGGGAACGGAAACAGTTTGTGAATTCATCTGCCGTGCCGATGAATTAGTTCTTAATGTAACTGAGCATACAACACACTTGGAGATTCGTGGGAATGGAACATTTTGTACTCTGTATGTGAAAGTACTAAAACTTGCGTCGCCATGCAATCTTAGCCGCAAATCGTTGTGAAAGCTGTACAGTCATACTGGCAAAATACTACGCCCTGCGGATGAATACGGAACAAATGTATGCTACAGAAAAATGGTCGTCATGCAATTTCATAGCAGCTGTAGACCCTTGGAAAGCAGTACAGTAACACAGATATTGGCTACGTGGTGCAGATTCGTAGCGATTCTGAGGTGCTTGTGCGCAAGGGTAATTAATGAAGGAGCGCGTATTACTATCCCGGCTGTTACGATGTCTAGCTCATATACGGGGAGCTCCATGTGTGCGAAACAAGTGCTCAGATCGCTACAACCGCGTGCGAAATAGCTCTGAAGGCCTGCCAGTACACTTGTTCGGCGTCTCCGTGCTTGTACAGCGACAGGAGACGTGACGGTAGGTGCGCACACTATATCCTCTGACAGTGGCCGCTGTCGACTGTTGGTATACTTCTCCGCAATACACTGCGCATGCTTGAGTGCGTATCCCCCTGCGACTATCAGAATTTAATATGAAACCGCCGCAAAAATAAAAATAAATAAATAAAAAAAGCAACAAACTCGCATCGGCACGGCAGGCGAATTCACAAACTGTTTCCATTCCCGCGAATCTCCTATAACTTGCTTAACGACACAAATGAACAATGCATCGGCACGATGTAATGCTTTGCCATTAAAGTCATCCGAGAAGACACCTCACTTCCAAACGTATCCCCCTGCGACTATAACAATTTAATATGCTACCGTCGCAACAAATTAGCAACAAACCCACTTTAGACACGGCTTCTTCGCCTTGCCGGCCACGCATTCTGTCGATTGCGTTGCCAGCTCGGCTAGGGACGAACGGAGCTAAGAACTTTCTTCTGCGTAGTACCTAGGCGAAGAGAAATCTCAAGGACCGAAAGTCCCCACATTTCCATGTCGCGACCATGCGTGCGTAACCTGATCCTAGGTGCCTAGAGACAGGATCGTTTAGGGACCTTTGAGAAGGCGCGATGGTGGCGCCAAGTGATGCCGTGACGCCATGTGGCGCGTTGTATGAGTCTCCGCAGTGGGTTTGGTATTTGTAGGCGAAAAGTCGTGCACTAGTGGTGTTCGGTCTCGGTGAACTCTGGTGGTCTGAGACCCGTATTTCTCAAGAATTCAGTGGTGCTGACGATGGAAGTATTCAAGTGGCGTAGCGCCTCCGCAATACAATTTGCGAATCGGCGCTGTGCAGCAGCGTCGCCGTGTTCGCCCTTTTCAGCAGCGTCATCGCATCGCGCATGTACCTTTACTTGACGGGCGTCGTAGGCGGATGTACGTGTACCTCGCCACGAGTTACTTTACATAAGTAATATAGTGCTTAAGGTGGTGTTCGCTCGCAACTGTTCACGTGCCCTTGAAATGGGGCAACGCATGTTTTCAATCGTGTTCAGTGCTAGTGCGCTATCCGTGACTTCATGTACTTTTATCGTGGACTTTACGACAACTATCGCGTAGTGCTGTGAACACAACGGAGCTTTAGTGACATCACATGGTCTGCCAGACTTCCACGAACTAAAATGCAGAGTAGATGTTTAATATCATTGGTACTAAGGGTGCGATAAACACAGTGAGGTGGAGCTGCATCTCTGCCCGTTTTTTGCGCTCTTAGTTTTAGCAATGGGACGCAGGGTTCTGTGCAAAGTTGGGACGAATGAATGTGTATGTACGTCTGCAATAACTTCACCGCGACACATTTGTGTAATGCGATGAAACAAACAGTGTGTTGCGGTGACGGGACGTATGGCAGCCCTAGTTCCAGCTTTGACGTCCCCGTCACCCCGAAGATACTGCCTCGCCGCTTTACTATATTCTCAGGTGCTCTCGAACTCTCTATTTGCCGGTATTTTTATTTTCACATGCCGAACGGTCCCACCGCAATACATATATGTAGTGAGGTGAAGCTTGTTAAAGTTGGCAAATGCTTTGATAGTGTCAGACCTAACGGTTTTAGAATGACATGGCCAATACAACAACCCAGACCTTCACTTTAACAATTTTGTTAGGACTGTCAAACTAATCTTACAGCACAGAAAAAGAATGTAAACACTTCAAGAGTTGATTAGCAAGTAATATTGGAAAGCACAAGTCTAGTGGCCAAGGGTGTGGTGAAGTGCCCAACCGACACACCTTAAGTGCTTAAAAATTTCTAGCATATTGATGCAGGTTGATCAGACTTGCTGCGATATTGGTTGCTTTACAATGAAAATAATAGTATTGGATAAGAGGATGCAAGCGACTCGTGTGCTGCTTGGTTATGCAAACCACATGGGTCCCAGAAATACACAAACAGGGTTCTTGTTTACACATGCTGCTTGCGTCCACTAATCTAAAGCTCTCTAATGTCAGCAGTATAAAGAGAGGCTATAAAAATAGGGCTTTGAACTTCACAACTCCAATTTTGTTTCTTCTATACTCATACAACCTAAACACTACGCTGCCGTGACAGCATCTGCCTAGCTCTATGCCACATTTTGCGACAAAAGCAGTGATCACTCAGTTAGAGTTGCCTGTCTTAATATTACTCGCAACAATTCCTTAAACAGTTCATTTTTTAAGCACGAAGCATGTCATGCCCAACTAAAAAATTAACCAAGCAATAAGCTACTAGAAGTAGCTAAAAAATCGCCAGTCTTCTGAAGTCAGCTTAATTCGCAGCTCCTAAAACTGGCTGTTATTCAATTAGGGCAAGGAAAGAACAACTTGAATAAACATATATCTCATCAGAAAGTTGTGGTGGCGTGCGGCAGGCTAAGGCAGTGAAAGGAAGCCGTTTTGGCATTGGTATACCTCTGTCCCAAAACCAGGCACCGCAGCCGAGGCGACTTGCCTTGGCTTTGACATCTTCAAATTTGCTTTCCCGAGCACAGAATACTCAGTCGAGTTGAGCTCAATGCACATCACCCACACTGGGGATGCAGGTCAAGAGGAAGCCACCTTGACGAAGCAGACACCACAGACCTCAAATTAACAAATGACACCAACTATCCCAACTGCCACACCCTCCATCAAAGCCAGAAGGGCATCGGCAACTGGGGCCTTCATCCAGAGTGTCAGTGTGACTCTGCCCCAAGAGACAGCAACCATTATACGATATAACACTTGATGTAGGGTTGAAAATGTGTCACATTTACAAAATCAGGTTTTCAGGCTGGGACCATTTCCGTGATGCACTCGAGTCTGCAGAATGTGAAGATGTTGAAGAATTGCTAACAACACGCATCCTTTACACACTGCAAAGAGCGACATGCAAACTAGAGCTTACTGGGACAACATCCAGTCCCGACAAGCACCTGCTGCAACTTTGGGGTGCGCAAGCCAAGCTGCATACTGCATACTTAAATTGTGGCTGCACGCAACAAACCCCGATCAGTATTCTGCACAAGACAGCAGGCAACATATCATGCTAAGAAACTTGCCAGAGACTAGTGGAGGGACCAATTCGCGTCATTTGAACATATAGGTCGTAGTAAGCTGTGACACATTCTCGGCTATAACAGGATGAACCAAATGCTGTAATACTATTGAAAACACGCTGCTCGATCTTCAGTGCACATCTGAGAAATTTGAGGAACAAACTGCAGATGCTTTCCCCGACCACCTCACAGTGACTGACCGTCACCAGAGTTGTACGCACCTTAATGACCACTTGCCAAGGAAAGAATGGAAAGCCTCTTCACATTGGCAGAACCTGATGTTGCTATCGAGCATGTCAACACTTAAAATGCACATGGCAAAGATGGAGCCATCTTGCAGATGCTGAGGAATCTTGCCGAAACGAGGAAGCAAGCACTATTGCTTGTAGTCAATGAAATCTGGAATTCTCCACAGAGTGGAAACACTTGGTCATGATGCCACTACCGAAACCAGGCAAGAAACCTGACACCATAGCCAACCTTTGATAAGACTCACTCACATTGACAGTGTGCAAATTGACTGAAGGAATGTGCCTCGCAAGGCTGAACCATCTGGGAAAGACAAGACTATTTCCGCCTGTGCCAGATTGGTTTCTGGCCTAAGGTTGACATGTGCCACAATAGCCTCTTTCTGCATCAAAGCATCGCCAATACCAGCCGCTTCGGAGGAGATATATGGGTTTTTAGTCACAGTCGAACCAAGAAGGATCTTGAACGAGGTAGTGGTGGCCTTTCGTGATGCCTGCCCAGGCATTAGGGCTGCCAGTGTTGCCAAAACCGCTTATGCAACTGAACGTTCGAAATATGAAGTTACAGTAAACAGCCAAAGACTTTACCAACTGCACAGGTAGAAATGCAGGTAAAACCCAGACCAGCACGCTTGGTTGCGGGAGTGATTCGCTCATGAGGTAAGAAGGTGACTCAACAGTTCGTGATAAGGTATACTGAACGCAGGTATGTGCAGTATGTATATATACTGTTAGGCCGAAACAGATGAATTTTCTCCAAAGCAATATCAAAAGCTCATCTTTTTTTCAGCTTGCCACTCGTACTTTAGGTAAGTGTGGACAGGCTTATATAAAGCTGCATAGGGAGAATGGTACTAGATACAGCTATTAAGCGTAATATTTTTTCTTGGCTAAATTCTTGCTCCTTGAACTCATTTGAGATCATTAACTGTAGCACCAAAGTAGTGGACCACTACCAGAACAAAGGTATGTAGTGTGCCCATGTCAGTTCTTGTGCTTATGCCAGTCTTCTTTTTTACAGCAATAGCTGCTATGGGCAAACTCCCTTGGTTGTTCTGATGTCTACTGGTGTTGTCACAGGAATTCCCAAATTTCTTGCTAGAATATTGCAAATAAAGTTCTCATTGTGCTGCGAGGATTCAAACATGATCAAAAGACTGGCAGTCCACAATTATATCTATTTCAGCCACTCTGCTGAAGGTACAGTAGTGGAGAATACTGATCCTGGACAGCGCAATCAAGCCAACAGGTGCCATGATTGGCTAACACCTGCTCAATGTCTGCGTACTGTATATAGAGCTGGCGTCCACGCCTTCAAGTTCTGACAAATCACCTTCCCACTTGTGAAGGCATTCCTATGTTAAATTTTCTTACATGTAATGAGAGTGATTGGGTGCATCTGCTTCAATAATCTTCTTCTAGTGCTTGGCTTCTCAGATTTACTAGATGGGGCTGTTGGTGTCTTGTTTTCCTCAAGCACACCACGAGACCTAGAAATGGGTAGCCCAAATATAGATTTAGGAAAACCAAAAACAAATTCAGCAGTAAGAAGCTAAAGGGTTTTGGTGGAGACCAGTGGCCAAGTCCAGATACGAAACAGGAGGGAGAAAAGTCTAGTCTTTCCACTTCAACACTGGGAGGCACTACTCCCACAAATAAATATACGAGTCGTACTTAATTTACTTCTTTAAAGGAGATTACTGACCTGCAGTGGCAAGTGTTTACTTCAACAAACACCGCATGAAGCAAGGTTCCTGCACATATTTCACCAGCTACTGCATCGTTGTTTCAGGGTGTCTACCAACCGGGAAAACCGGGAATTCTCAGGGATTTTGAGTAGTCTGGAAAAACTCAGGGAATTTGTGCCTCTATCAGGGAAAATTAGCTGTCATTTTATTGAAAGGGTCGAAAGTTGCAGTAATGCTGGCGTGAGTAGCAAACAGGAATCGTAATGAATCGTCTTTGACACCCTGTCGTCGGCTGGAGGACTTGACAGTGTGCTGTCAACGACCGACTTTCCGGATTCCCGATAATCTGGACGGCCATGCGGCACCACCACGTACCCCTTAGAGAATGTATCAGAACGTCTGAAATTTCGGACGCAAGAACTCTTTACCGTCCGATTTTCCGGAAGTTTTGCCGTGACAGCAGGTGCGAAACGGCATTAATCAAAGCCACCACCGCTGCCATTTCGATTACCTCGCCTCGTCGAACCGGCGCTCTCGCACGCAGATCCGCTGGCAGCCGTAGCCACCACTGCGACAACGCTAGGTCTAGCTGCTTCGGCATTTGCTATGAAGCTTCTTGCCGTTGGGTGCCGTGTTTTTTATTGAAAGAATTCGCTACTGTCAGCAATGGCACGGATTCCGCCGTTGTGGTCCTCGCGATTGGCTCAGAAGCTTGGAAAGCACGGTGCGTTGCATAATGCCGGTTCCCGAAAGTCAACTTCGCCTCCGTACAGAAATGTTACTTGGTGAAGCATACGTAAATGTCTTGCAGTGAAGCATAAGCATGGAAAGGGGGCTATTGCCACGGGACACAGTATGTATTCCTTAATTATGCACGCATGCACCCGGTATTTCCTGTCACAGTACGGGCACCTATATGCCTAATACGTGTACCAACAGGCCTTCAGAGCGTTTTCGAATGTGCCTGTGGCGGTTCGAGCCCTTAAGGGCAGTAAATGACAACCATTTATTTTTTCCAACTGGCCGATTTTTCGGATGTTTTCGTAGCCCCTAGGGAGTTTAAAAAATCGGACGTGAACTGTGCAACTGACCAAGAAGATGCTTCAAATGGTCCGAGGGACGAACGAGTGGCGGAAGGAAGACAAAAACAAAGTACCTACGCATTGACGAATTAACGGGAAAGGAAGCGCGCTGCCGCAATTTTGAAGGAGCTTGAGCTCAAAAAGCAAAGTGTTGGCTGATGCCGAGATGCAGATGTCCCTTATCCAAACTAATATAAACTCTTTAAAACAGTGAAACACAACAATGAGCTGTTGTGGGCGGGCTGAGAGTGTATCTCAGGGCAGTTGAGGTTGACTTACGAGCTGTTGAGACTCTCGAGTGTCCCAATTGTGACAAAGTTCGGGCCTCATACCACTGAGCTTGCTATCAGTTGCTAGAAATAGCTCATATTTGAAAATATTTGCTTCTATATGTATCTCCTTTTTATTCGTATTTGAGAATGTCCGACTCGATTTGCATATATTTAAAGACATTTTATTTGCTGTGCATTTTACTAACCCCTCCCTTTATTCTCTTCTTGAATAACATAAACACTACTCCTTAGTATTCAGATTGGATTAAGTCGTTCTTATTTAATTTTTTTTTCATATGCTTACTAGAGAGTCACAGTATCCGCAAATAATGGTTTCAGCCCGTCTTGACATAAAACATAGTTCTGCATCACTCAGGGAATTTTGCGAAGGCACTCAGGGAAAACCTGGAAAACTCAGGGAATTTGGAAATGTCAACTTGGTAGACACCCTGTGTTTTCACATTACGAGTGAAACTGCTATTTTCTTTGTCACAACTTGCCCAATTTTGTGTTTTGCAGTAGGACATTCGCAGTGCTATTAAGGCACTTAAATACTCATGCATAGTAGTAGAGAAAAAGAATAAACGTAAGAAAGCAATGGCTTTTTGTGCATAAACTATGCATACACCTGGTGTTCTTATGGTCATTTTTCCCTATCTACTAAACCATTCTAAACAAGAAAAGCTTATACACAATTATTGTGCAAAGTCAGACCACATATAAACCAGAGGTATCCTTGGTAAGCAAAGTATATTTATTTCGCGACATTTTCTGCAGCCCTGCTATCGGCTCTTTTCTTTCTTTTCAGCTCTGCAGTTTCATTAAGAAGCAACAAGACAGTTTGACAATTTTAATCATTGAAAGACTTAGCTAAACCTTTTTGGGGGTTTTTTCTTAGGCTCAGACTCTGTGCATTGCATTTTACGGAGTGTTTCTTTTTTAATGGGTAGGGCATGTTAACATTTTTTACAACATGTCAAGTATGGGGTGCTGTAGTGTTCTTAGACGGAGTCTTGCCCTTCTGTTCTGCACAATGTCATTTTTTTTGTCCAAGGTCGTTTTACATTTGAGTGTGATTGTAGCATTTTTCTAAGTTTTGCCTCTGTCACCCAAGCTTGAAAGATTGCTACCCACTGATAGTGGCATGACACATGCGACATTTTTTTTTCAATAAAAGGAAGTCTGTAACTTATCCTGTGCACTGATTGTCTTCTTGAATTACAATTTGTTACCTATATTTGCTCTTTTGTTGCGTTTCATATTAGGAATGGCTATCATAGTTGACATTATTTACCCATATTGCACACAATGTGGATATGTACTTGCAATACATGGCCAGCATAAATTGTGGCTATAAGGTACCAGCGCTGCAGGTACACTGCTCGTGCTGAGTATAGTTCCTCTACTACTTTCAAACATTTTTATCTGCATTTGTGTAGCTCCAGTACCTGTGAACAACACACATCTGGTGGAAGAGTGGCTTGCACCTGCAGTTGGGCCCAATGACTAGTCAAATTTCTGCTAGTTTTCATGTTATTAGCATATTAGTAAAGGCAGTAGTTTTTATAGTAGCCTGTGTTGGAACCTCAGCGCTGACGCCCGTTGTTGCAAATGGGTCGCAAGCCCCAAGGGTAGCGTTGGCCTGGCGGCCTGGGGCACAACTGGACGCATCCGAAGGTCCCGGCAAAGCATGAGTCGACTGGTAACAGAACAACTTGTTTATTCTAACATTGCAAAAGAGCGGCCGGTCAGGTCGACCGAAGTGGAGAGACGGGAGAGCACGTTACTCAACAGAAGAAATCGGAGCCTCTCTCCTGGCGTCCGGGGGCAGCTGCTCTCATACTCTCGGCGTCGCGGGCAAGAAGGAAGGTCACGGGATGAGACCACGTGACGGCGGGGCACGGACGAGCTGAGAGACATGTTGAGACGAGTGTAGTGACGCATCCGCCAAGCCGGCGCCGGTCAGACCTCCTCGCTTCACACTTGGGGAGCTCCTCTCCCCGGCTGCCGCGCTTTGACAAGCGTGGGCACACACACACACACGCACACACGAAGACACGTGGCACTGAAACACGCCTGGACGCGCTTGGCGGGGAGGCTTTGCGGCAGCTCCGAACGGGCCAAAATGTCCGCCGCTTTGAACGAAGCCCCGGCGTCCGTTGCATCCGCGCCGGCTATACCGCGCGTCGTAGGCGAAACGTAACAGACCGCCCCGCCGGGGGAAGGAGATCCCGATGGTCAGGGGACTGCATCCGCTGTCCGGAGGGATGTCGCTCGATGATGCTCATAACCGAAGTCGGTCGTCCCTCGGCGTTTCTTGAGCGCAGCGCACCGAGAAGGCCTCGTTCTCACGTTCAGGTTCACACAGGACACTGCAAAGTGACTTCGGGAGAGTTGCAATTTTTGTTCTCGTTCCCAGCAAGCGTTAGAACTGCGCCGAAACTCAGCCGCTCAGTCAGCAAGCACGGCACAACCCTCACTAAGCCATGCCAGGCTCTTTCCCCTTTTATACTACTGCCTAGTTCCTTACAGTAGTCTAGCAGCACTCAGAACGCGTCCACAAATCGGAAAATTGCACTAGAAAGCACATCATCACTTTGAAACACTACACAAAAGCAATATGTTAAAAATCCTGCCTCAGGAAGAAAAACATCAGTAACAAACAATTTTGAGGCTGATTCCCACGTTAGGGGCTTCGACTTAAGCCATCGGCGTTACCGTTGAGACTCCCCTTTTTGTAACGCACCTCAAAGGAATATTGTTGCAAAGCGAGGCTCCAGCGCAGGAGGCGGCCATTTTTGGGAGAGATGGTCTGCAGCCATTGGAGAGGGCAGTGATCCGTCTCAATGATAAACCTCGAGCCGGCTAGGTAGCATGACAATTTCTGAACGGCCCACACGATACACGCACACTCTTTCTCGGTGGCGCTGTACGCCTGCTCACGACTGGTCAGCTTACGACTAGCATACAGGACGGGGTGTTCTACTTCTCCATTTTCCCGCTGGCACAGTACAACGCTCATGCCGCGCTCACTAGCATCGCACTGAACAACGAACCCTTTTGTGTAGTCGGGCGATCGTAGCACAGGCTGGCTTGTTAGGGCGCTCTATAGGGCGCTAAAAGCTCTTTCCTTTGTCTCGTCCCAGACGACTGTTTGCGGCTCTGTCTATCTTAGAGCATCCGTTAGAGAAGCCGCGATATCAGAGTACCTGGGGATGTACCTCTGATAGTAGCCGGCGACACCTAAGAACGACCGAATATCGGTCTTCGTGCGCGGTTGCGGGAAGTCTCGCACAGCGGCCACCTTTATTTCAGAGGGGCGGCGACGACCCCGACCAATCACGTGACCGAGGTAGACAACCTCGGCCTGTGCTAACTGGCACTTGGGAGCCTTGACTGTCAAGCCCGCTTCGCGCAGGCGGGTTAGCACTGCCCGCAAGTGTGCCATATGCTCAGACCAGGATGCGGAGAATATCGCTACGTCGTCTAAATACGGTAAAGCGAATTCTTGCTGTCCCCGCAACACTTTATCCATGAGGCTTGAAAAGCAGTATGGCGCGTTCTTCAAACCAAAACTCAAAACTTTAGGACGAAATGTCCCCATTGGTGAAATAAACGCCGCATACCTACTAGCCTCTTCTGTAAGTGGAACCTGCCAATAACCCCTGACAAGATCTAGGG
This sequence comes from Dermacentor andersoni, assembly GCF_023375885.2. Lineage (NCBI taxonomy): Eukaryota > Metazoa > Arthropoda > Arachnida > Ixodida > Ixodidae > Dermacentor > Dermacentor andersoni. Next base: position 66,372,881 of record NC_092821.1, read on the forward strand.
TGGAAATAAACTGAGCGCTACTAACTTTCTCAAGGCGCTCCTCGATGTTAGGGATCGGATAAATTTGATCCTTAGTGATGGAATTAAGCCTGCCGTAGTCGACGCAAGGACGAGGTTCCTTGCCCGGTACCTCAACTAAAATCAAAGGGGAGGTATAATCACTCTCACCCGCCTCAATAACACCGAGCTGTAGCATTTTCTTTACCTCAGCCTCCATAATATCGTGCTGGCGAGGTGACACCCGGTACACCTTGGATCGTACTGGCTCTGGGGAGGTAAGTTCTATGTCATGAGTAAGGACAGAAGTCCTACCAGGCCTCTCAGAGAACAGACCTTGAAACTCTTGTAAGAGCTGGTGTAGTTCGGTTTTCTGCTCAGGCGACAGCGATGCTTTACTGATTAAGTCACTAATGACTTGATCGGTGTCTTTCCTGTTCGTCACTGAGCCTAGTCCCGGAAGCTCGACCGGAAGCTCTTCGGGAGCGTTTACCATCATACACACTACTGCTTCCTGTTGCTTATAGGGTTTGAGCAGATTACAGTGGTAAACTTGCTGTGCTTTCCGTTTTCCTGGCAGACTGACCACGTAGTTGACGTCCGACAGTTTTTGAACAATCCGTGCTGGGCCCTCCCACTGCACGTCGAGTTTGTTTTTTTAGCGATGTGCGCAATATCATGACCTCATCGCCCACCTCAAAACGACGGGCCCTGGCTGTCCGATCATAATAAACCTTGGCCCTCTGCTGGGCCTTTGCCATTGCTTCACCTGACAACTCCTGTGCCCTTCTTAAGCGTTCGAGGAGCTTAAGCACGTACTCCACCACGACTGGGTCGTCGCCCCTGCCTTCCCACGATTCTCGAAGCATGCGAAGCGGAGACCGCAGCGAGCGACCGTACACCAGCTCAGCTGGCGAAAACCCCGTGGCCGCATGCGGCGCGGTCCGTAATGCAAACATCACCCCAGGCAGACACAGCTCCCAGTCAGTTTGATGTTCAAAACACAATGCTCTCAACACGCGCTTCATGACGGAGTGGAGCTTCTCAACGGAATTCGACTGGGGGTGGTGCACTGAGCTGTGTAACAGCTTTACCCCGCACCTTTCGAGAAAGGCTGTCGTCAAAGCGCTCGTAAACACCGTGCCCTGATCTGACTGGATTTCCGCAGGAAAACCAACTCGCGCAAATATGGACAGTAGTGCATTGACTATCTCAACTGAGCTGAGTTCTTTAAGCGGCACTGCTTCAGGGAACTTTGTCGCTGGGCAGATCACAGTCAAAATGTGTCTGTACCCCGTGGCTGTTACCGGCAGAGGTCCCACTGTATCAATAACGAGCCGTCTAAAAGGCTCCGTAATGATAGGTACCAACTTCAACGGCACCCTCGATTTGTCCCCTGGTTTGCCCACCCGCTGACAGGTGTCACATGTCTTCACAAAGTGGTCTGCGTCCCGAAAACACCCTGGCCAATAGTACTCTTGCAAGAGACGGTCCTTAGTTTTCTTAACTCCTAGGTGTCCGGACCACGAACCCCCATGCGACAAGCGCAACAGATCCTGACGATAGCATTGAGGCACGATCAGCTGATCGAACTCCACTCCCCTGCGGTCTAGATACTTCCGGTACAGGACCCCACCTCTTTCCACAAAGCGAGCATTTTTCTTGGCGATACCTTCCTTGACAATGCAGCGTATGTTTTCTAGGCTGCCATCCTTCTTTTGCTCGGCTATCAAAGCCGACCGGCTGACTTTTAGCAACCTATTAAGTCCGTCTGACGTAGGCGCGATGAGCAAATCTGCAGATAGCTCTTCTAACTTTCCCGTGTCGGGCATTTCCTCTCCAGTATCTGGTGCCTTTAACGCTACAGGCTCAATTTTATTCAGTTCGGGCGTGCTCTGAATATCAGCGCCTCTGACCCTTTCTCATTGTTCGACAACGTCGGCCCCGCAACTACCGCCTTTGCAGCGAGCTCCCGAACCTTCGATCTGGTTAAGGCCTGAACGCTAGCCTCACCAAACAAAAGCCCCTTCTCGCGCAGGAGGTGATCGGACCTGTTCGAAAATAGGTACGGGTACTGGGGGGGGCAGCATAGATGACACTGCCGCCTCCGTCTCAAGGACTCCGAAAGGTCCTTCAATAAGCACTTTTGCTACGGGCAGACACACGCTATGAGCTTCCACGGCTTGCTTGATTCATGCGCACTCGCCCGTGAACATATCGGGTTCTACGTAAGAGGGGTGAACTACATCCATCGTAGCTGCGGAATCGCGAAGCACTCGGCACTCTTTCCCGTTCACGAGGAGGTCTCGCATGTAAGGCTCGAGAAGCTTCATGTTCTCGTCAGTGCTGCATAATGACAAAAACACGACTTTTGTTTTTGTTTCTGGACACTGCGCCGAAAAGTGACCCGGCTTCTGACACGTATAACACACGCGCACTTGCCTCGTCTCGAACCGCTTTCTGCGTTCGGCTTCGGCTGCCGCCGTCTCCTTACGTTCGGTCGGACTGCTTTCACTCGCATCCGCACTACGTGTGTCCCCCTTTGCTCTCATGGGCGTGAACTTCGGCCTCTCAAACTTGGAGCCAAATTCACCCTTTTGACCGTCCTTAGCTCCACGAGCCCGACGCGTCACAAACTCTTCAGCTAGCTCAGCGGCTCTAGCCACCGTACTAACGTCTGGCCTATCCAAGACCCAGTACCGCACGTTCTCAGGTAACCGACTATAAAACTGTTCCAGCCCGAAACACTGCAGAACTTTCTCGTGATCACCCAACGCTTTCTCTTCTTTGAGCCACTCCTGCATGTTTGACATAAGCCTGTAGGCAAACTCTGCATATGACTCACTTTAACCTTTCTCATTTTCTCGAAACTTCCGACCGAACGCCTCCGCTGACAGCCTGTACTTTTTTAGCAGACTCGATTTCACTTTGTCGAAATCCTCTGCCTCCTCTCTATTCAAGCGAGCGACTACGTCGGCCGCCTCGCCGGGTAACAAAGTGAGCAAGCGCTGTGGCCACGTTTCCCGAGAGAACCCCTGCTTCTCGCACGTTCGCTCAAAGTTAACCAGGAACAAACCAATGTCCTCTCCAAGCTTAAACGGCCGCATCAGGTCAGTCATTTTGAACAATACTCGTTCTCCTGCACCGTGTGCCTGACTTCCATTACGAGCGCGTTCCATCTCTAACTCGAGACGCTTCATTTCCAAAGCGTGTTGACGGTCGCGCTCTCTTTCTTTCTCTTGTTGCTCTTTACGTTCACGCTCATCTTTCTCTTTCTGTTCTTTAAGTTCGCGCTCCTGTTTCTCTTTTTGCTCCTCCCTCTCCTCAATGGTCTCAAGGCATTCCGACAGCTCGTCATCCTCAGCTTCTAACTCAAGAATAGCCCTTAGCAGTTCTGGTTTTCTGAGTTTGTCTGAGACATCCAGACCCAACTCTCTCGCAAGCTCCAGCAATTTCGGTTTGCGCAACCACTTCAAATCCATGGCTGCTCTGAATGCTGCTTTCTCTACTGCCTACTATTGTCTTGCCGCAAACTAACCCGGCAGCAACGACAACCACAATTACCAGCTCTGTTTCTGACACTAACAAAAGCCTGGCAGAACTCAGAAGAAGAAAGTCCCGCACTCACCAAACCTCGCAAACAAGAATTCAGCGCAGTCGTTCCGCTGCAGGCAGCCAGTCATCACACAGGGCTCGTTGCACTGCTCCCGGATGGTCGTTGTGCTGCTCAGCATACAGTCAACCGCATATCTTCGCTGCTGGCCTCCGTTGTCGCGATCTCACCGCTGGCAACCAGCTGTTGGAACCTCAGCGCTGACGCCCGTTGTTGCAAATGGGTCGCAAGCCCCAAGGGTAGCGTTGGCCTGGCGGCCTGGGGCACAACTGGAAGCATCCGAAGGTCCCGGCAAAGCATGAGTCGACTGGTAACAGAACAACTTGTTTATTCTAACATCGCAAAAGAGCGGCCGGTCAGGTCGACCGAAGTGGAGAGACGGGAGAGCACGTTACTCAACAGAAGAAATCGGAGCCTCTCTCCTGGCGTCCGGGGGCAGCTGCTCTTATACTCTCGGCGTCGCGGGCAAGAAGGAAGGTCACGGGATGAGACCACGTGACGGCGGGGCACGGACGAGCTGAGAGACATGTTGAGACGAGTGTAGTGACGCATCCGCCAAGCCGGCGCCGGTCAGACCTCCTCGCTTCACACTTGGGGAGCTCCTCTCCCCGGCTGCCGCGCTTTGACAAGCGTGGGCACACACACACACACACGAAGACACGTGGCACTGAAACACGCCTGGACGCGCTTGGCGGGGAGGCTTTGCGGCAGCTCCGAACGGGCCAAAATGTCCGCCGCTTTGAACGAAGCCCCGGCGTCCGTTGCATCCGCGCCGGCTATACCGCGCGTCGTAGGCGAAACGTAACACCTGTTTGCCCTGTGTAGAAGCCAGGATCTCGTACATATATTCAGCTTTGCAGGGGACACAGCATCTGGCCCATAGTTTCACAGGTCATGTCTTCAGGGCAAGTTGAGTTTACTCGCAAAGGGAGAACCAAGCTTGTTGAAATTGAAGGAAACTGCCTGTACACTCAGTGGCCTTCATCTTGTGTGACATATGTGGTTATAGTGACCCTTGCTTATGCACTTGTTGCCCGGCAGCAGTCTTTTGCTTTTGAAATGCTCAGGATAGCTTTCAGGAAGCTGGACAGAAATAACACTGAAAAACAAGATGTTAATTGTTTCAATTTGCAAAGCTTCATATGGCATGCTGAGGGCATAAATAAATGAGCGTGTTCCTCAAGGCCTTGTAGCACATGTCATGAGTTTGGAGCAACATGATGTATAGCACTTTTTTGATTGCATGCTATAGGTGCAGCAGGTGTGGCCATGGTTTTCTTGACCTTGCGGCGCAAGGTCATGAAAACATATATCTATGAGCAAAGGAGACGCTGGGATAACTAGTGGGAAATCTATGGAACATTTGGTTGACCCAGTTGCTGGCTTCATCAGGCAAAGTGTGATAAAGAGAAGGAAGTCATCAACACATCAGAAGGTTTTTTACATATAGACACTGTGCTAAGGTTCTCAGGCAGGTCTCTGTCATAACATGCCAACAAGTCTTAGCGCGCAGGCTATGCACGACCAACTACATATGCCTCCTGTTCAGACAAAGAACTGGTCATTGTAACTAACTAGGATGGAGTGTACAAAAAAACAGCAGCTCCATTAATCTGGTTTCACTGGTATTAACAGTGTTTTGTAAGTGTGCATCGCCATGCTCCCCAATGCCTCCTTGGGTGACATCAGCAAGGACCAGCTTGAGGCAAGGGGTAATATATGTCTTTACAAGCTAAAAATGCATGCATGCATGGAGAGCACATTACGTCCAAAAAGTAGGCACTGGAGAAGGAACAGATTATTGAGAGTGCGCAAAGACAAGCTTCTCTGCTACTAAACGCTCGGCACTGTTGCCACGTAACGACCTCTGAAACATTCCTTCTCAAAGAGGAAATCATCTTTGTATATCCATAAAGAGGGCAGACAGGCAAAGCCCCTTCAACAATGCTGCCAGCTTCAAAAGTCCCTCTTTGCACATCCTGAATGCTTCTTTCTTAGACTTTGCTGGGTGCAAGCATTCTACTGTCCAAAAGTTGTCATTGAGAGCACTGTTGGTTTGGTGGCAGTACAGCTCAGAAGTGATTGCAACAAACCTGCCTTCCTAGTTGGTTTGTAGGCTCATAGTGCTCATGAAGCGACACCATGAGACAAGCAAGGTGACTGGATGCCTCCAAACCCTTGTTAGTTTATTTCACTGTTTTGTTAGCAACAACCATGAGGCCTGAAACTAACAAGCTCAAGTTCGGCACTCGTGTGGTTTCTGTGGAGGATTTATAATAAAAAGCATAAAACCAGAAAACTCAAGCGAAAGGATAAAGCACCATATAACACTTAGTATTGCTGCAGCCCATCCCCTTTTATTTTGTCTGGTTGTGCTACATTTTTTTTACTATATATAGGCATGAACTTCTCCTGTGCACAGCTTAGTGCGGAGAGAATTAGGTGATGTTTCCAATCAACGTCCGATTTTTATATAGACTATGTGCCTAGAAACATTGCATACTTTGACTTTTTAAGATTACCTTTCTCGCAATACACTAATGTTTCGTGCTGAAGCCTAAGCAATGTACTGCGGTGAAGCATACCAAAAGGGGAAAGGGACCACTGTCATTGGACATAATAAGAGTTCTTTAATTATAGACTCGCGCACCCGTCGCCTCTCAGGTCGCCTAAGTGGACATACTATGCTGGGTGATAGCGGCCCCCTACCACTTTTAGTATGCTTCACCACGTAACTAAAATGTACAGTCAACAACAAAAGTTTGCGGGATGTGCGAGCGCCTGGCAAAGCGACCCTCCTCCCCTTCTAGCGGTGAACCCCTGGTGTCGAGACCGACGCATGCGCGTCCCTCCGATACTGCAAGCGTGCATGTTTCCGCGCCGGCGATATCCGAATGTAGCCGCGAGGTAGCCCACTTGCGATATGCGCCGTGGCGGTTTCGACGGGCAGAACTTCGTTTTGTATACAACGGAAATCAATTGTCCATTTTTGTCTTGCCGGTCTCCTTCTATATAGCGCGTCTTCTGCCACGCTCTTCTGCGGAAGAACGCACCGTTCGTAAAAAGAAATAAACAACGAAAATTGGCCACGAGAAGGTGCAGCCCATAAAAAGAAAAATGACTTGTTGCGTTCGCCACCGGGCCGGCCCTATGCGTCAGCGCTCGTGACTCGACAAAAAGCGGCCGCAAGTTCATGCTTCTAAACATGTTTCACACAGTTTCGCCCGTCGAAGCCGCCACAGCGCATATCGCAAGAGGGCTACCTCGCGGCTACATGCGTATATTGCCGGCGCGCAAGGAGGAAGCGCGGAAATATGCACGCTTGCAGTCTAGGAGGGAAGCGCATGCGTGTAGGCGTCGGTCTTGACACCAGGGGTCACCGCTAGAAGGGGAGGAGTAGAGTTACCGTATATGCTACCAAAGGTAGCAGAGTTGCGCGTCTGTTTTATCACGCCGCTAGCACCTCTATTGGCAGAGCATCATCACGTGGTAGTCAAGCAACCGTGCATTGCGGAGAAGCAAATGCTCAGGCCAATTTTTGTATTTCCCGATGCTGCCGCTGCAGCGAACTGCATTGACACAAGTTATCTCCAGTCAAATTCAAAGCGAATCCGGCCGATCTTCGCGTTCGCTGTTCGCGTGCCGGCTAGCTGCGGAGAGCTAGCTATGTAGCTATGTCAAAATCTGTGAGAGAAAAACTTTCACTACACTCCCACAGACTGTTACTTTTGGAATCCCTGCAGTGAAAAAGCACGTAATGAAGTGGCACTTGCAGGTGTGGCTGATATCCAGCGTGGCTGATTTCCAGTGCCTGCTAGTAGGTGGGTACGTTTCTACAGCGTCTAATGGGGTACCAGTGTCGAAATGCTAATGGTTTGTCATTGATTCACCAGTAATATTTGGACTACCTACACGTTGAGAGCTTTGCCACATAAGCTGGTATCCCTAATGCAAAACCCAGTACCCAGTGTTCAGTGGAGTGCCGGATTATGGGCCCAGTGCCGCGCGCTGGATGCTGGGCAGGCGCGGCGTACTCGGAGGTGCTGGGTACTAGTGAGAATAATAGCTCTAGCGCGTTAAATACGCGGTGCCTGGACACCGTATATATTTGTTTGGAATACAGAAAGCAACAGAAAGAGTCTTGTGCAATAAAAAAATAAAGCTAACGTAAAAACAAAAAAGCCCCCCCCACGATTCGATCGTTGGACCCACACGTCCCAAGCCCGGTACTTTACCACTACGCCACGCCAGGAGACGAACGCTAGCGGATAGTTTACCATGTCAAGGATCGAGAAGCAGTTTTAGTCTCGCAGGGGTACGTCTCGCTCAGTCATGCTAGATGCGATATCGCCCAGCAACTAAAACTCACGCCTGTACCACAAAGAAAATTTTGCTGTCCGTATTCAGTATGCTCGGAAGTGCCACAACATCGATTTTCACTTGCGACTGGCATTTTAACTTTAAAAAAATCCTAAAAGAACCGCCGACCCGGGACGCTGTATGGTCTATTACTGCTGATTTGGATAGCCGTTTCTTGTTCTTCACGCGAAGGATATGCAACGTTTTCTTAGTTCAGTGATGCCTTTCAGTCGACACGTCTGTCTAGTCATATATCTTCGTCAGAGAAGCGCAGGCTTGTGCCGGGAGCCTTCGGCGACAGCAAATATATACCTGTGTTTATGACGCGTCACATCAGCACTCATCGCTACTTGTGCTGGCACTGTAAACATGAAAAAATGGTTTATTTAAGAACACCGATGCAAAAGCTGAAATATAGAGTGATTTATCCTTGTTAGACTTCTTGATTCCTGAGCCTAGGCGCGCCGAGTGCGTGCATACGGACTCGACGGATACGCTAGGCCTAAGCTTCGGTGATGACCGATCTCAGCACCTTTTTCTTGACGATCTTATGCAGTCAGCTGTTTTGGTGCGCTTTGTTTGCGATTAGGCGGAAAAGCAGTCCACAAGCGATGCAAAAGCGCCCACGGTCGATCGACGATACGGTAGGCATGCCGCCTGCAATAACGGAGTGCGGCTTCGCCGCATAGATTTGGTTGCTTCCCAGGCAAGATGGCGGACCTACGCGCAACTCTGCTACCTTTGGTAGCATGCGTGCGTCTATTTGTCGTACAAAAATCCCTCACGTGACCTGATCCTAGGTGCCTAGGGACAGCATCATTTAGGGATTTTTGAGAAGGCGCGATGCTGGCGCCGAGCGACGCCGTGGCGAGTTCGTCCTCGGCGTGATCGTTCTCTGGACCGCGCGTTGTTCAACATTGGGCCTCTTCGATTTTCGGAGTTCTGGCAGCCCGCTGGGAGCCAGACGGCAGCCAGCTAGTTCCGGTTCTGACAGGAAGTCACGTGGGCTGGGATCCCAAGACAACCCGAACCTGCCCGAAGTTTGCAAAATCGAACACGGTACAGCTGGCCAAATGTAAACATGCTACCAGCATGGCAGCGCCCGTCGAGGCCGACGCGCGCTCGGCGTAGTCAGCCCATTTATGCGTTGCCAGTTTGAAAATATATAGTTGCATTCAGGAATACGATCACTTTCGCGCGATTTCGCGCGACTCGGCGCAGGACGCGTACTCGGCCAACCTCGCGCCTTGCGCAGCGCAACAGATGGCCTCCGACGAGGCAGATGACAAGACGCGAAATCGTATTGTACACTCAAAGCGATAGCTGGAGGATCCTTGGTCGCAGCGATCACGTCGACCACCGGCGACATTGATGAGTTGGCGTTGTGTCATCACAAGACATGAAAAAGCAGGTTATCGGGTACGTCTCATACGCATAAAATTTCGCGCCGACCTTCTTGAGCTTCGATTTCAAAAAGTTTGTTGTGGCTGATCGTGCTTCTCATTTAAGGAGCTGGGGACGCGGCTGGCGCGTGAAAATGCACGTCGCCTGTGACCAGCGAAAAGTTTCACACGAAAAACAACATTGGCCGCAATCATGAGAGCAATAAGCCAATGTACCGAGTACAATCAGTGTATTCTTAGATCAACGGCCTGCAGTTCGAACACATATCGGTTTCGAGCTGCCACCTAAGCATACGACGGAGAGACGGAGCGAACACGGGCTAACTGCAAAGCCTACGCTAAGTGCAGAGAAAGGAGAGATATACATACGCGAAATATGTGAAAAGGAACGCCACCAGAGAAAGACGAACCCAAAATGTACCGCAATGTGTGAATGAGTGTCTACAACTTGCGTGGGACACGATGCAGATAACATGCACGCATGAGAGCGCGGCGCGCTGTTCACCGCCGCGAAGAAGCAATCAGGACACACACACACACACAAGAGCTCCAAACAGTTCACCACGGCTCGTATCACGCCGCTTCGCGATGCGGAACGGAGCGTTAGCACCTAAAACGATAACGCTAGAAGTAAGGAAATCCGAAGATGACCGTAGACAGTTGGGTGAGCGAGGTAAATTTAAGTCCTCAAGCGCCCGCGTTGCAATCCGTGAAGTCCCCGTAAAGATGGCGGCGAGCGCCCATCGCCTCCTTTAGTCGTCTGCTAGCACGGAGGAAGGAAACTAATAGCGTCCTCGATCACCCGCACCGGTGCGCACCGGGGCGCCTTGGTGCGCACTTTCATCCTCGATCAATCGCACCGGTGCGCACTGAGCATCCTCGATCACCGGAAGCGCACCCTGTTGGAGCGGTTTTCCGTTGCCCCGTCTCGCACCGAGAAAATCGGCGGTGCGCGGAGTGCAATCCCAGCAAGCACTGCGGGACGCGCGACCTGCGCGCGTACTGCCGACTGCAGAACTGCGGACGCTCTGGCCCGATAGCTGCGGTACGTTGCAACGGAGTTGACGGAGTTAGCTAGTGGATTTGTCGGCGATGAGAAAGGAAGCGCTGCTAGTTGCCGCAATCGATGAGCATTCTTCAAGTTCGTCTGACAGCGAAGACGACATTCTGCTCGACCTCGTCCAAAAACAGTGTGGTGAAGAGCGGCCGAAAGTGGACAGGTTCATTGAACGGGTCGTCAGGATTAATTATAAAATTCATTGGTGTTTGCTTGCAACCAGGTATGTCGGAGCACGCAGTTTGACAAGGTTCGAGCGCTTGCCGCAGATGCTCAGCATCTGCAAACAATAAAATATGCGCGTGCGCGTGTTTGCGCACGTTTTGCGCGCCAGGGGCAAAGTAGCGCTGCATGCAAGCACTCTGCGCAAGGTGCAGTTTTGTCCTCGATGTTGACCCTCCGCAGTGCGGCACCACGGCGGGGCAAAGCGCACCATTCTGGTTTCGGGGCAACCCCGGGGCAAGGTGATCGAGGACGCTATAAGGAGAGGCCCTACCCCCTCCGCGCGCTAGGAGAAAAGTGTGGCGGAAATGACGTAGTAGGTTCTCATTTTTTTGCTGCTTTTTTATTTTTATTGGTTGTATGGCCCCGCCTTTTGGGCCACAATGGCGGCGTTGTTATGGTTTTGAGCGCTCACACGTGTTGCTCTGTTAGGTTTCGGGCCGTGGCAAAGGCGCTGAGTGGGCGGGTTTGCGTGCTCTGGCATCTGCCAGAGCACCTGCACCGTGCTCTGGCAGATGTTGCGCGAGCGCGCGACACCACGCGCAGCGCGGCGTGGTTTCGCGAAAGATGTAAACAAGAGAGGAGGGTGGCCCAAAAGGCGGAGCATCGCCATGAGCAACGCCAAATTCCGGCTTCACTTTTGCTTCACAAAGAGTGACGTCAGGGCCTCTCCTTAGTTTCCTTCCTCCGTGTCTGCTAGCCAGAGAACTTCCAGAGAGCAGCCAGACCAAAATCGTCCTGGCAGGTTCTGGCAGCCCGCGGGTAGCCAGAACCGTCCAGCGCGAGCAAAACGAACGCCCGGCGGAAGTGCGTAGCGCGGTGGGCGGAGCAACCCGAGAAAAACGAAGACGCTCTGGCTGGCTCTGGCAGCCCTCGGGCAGCCAGAAGTGGAAAATCGAAGAAGCCCATTGCTCATGTAATCGTGCGTGCGTTGCTTGTGTGTTGGTTGTAGGTTCTGTGTTACTTGGCGGAAAGCCGTGAGTAGTGGCGGTGCGGCAGTGCGGCTTTGGCCTCGATGAGCTCTGGCACTACAGAATCTACGTTGTGTGACCCGTGCTTTCTTGAGAACCCGGCGGTGGTGACAATTGAAATATCGAAGTGGCCTAGCGCCTCGGCAGCGAAGTTCTGCGAACCGCGATGTGGCGTCGCCGTGTCCGACTTTGCTTAACGGACATCGAGGGATGCGCTGCTCGCTGCAAGTCATATAAATGCAACTGCGTCGACCGCCCACTGTTCAGCGCTGAATGTGCGTTTGGTGTGCTGTGCTTGAAACGAGTGGTGCAGCCGTGCAGCGGGGGTGGCCGAGGAGCAGAGTGGCTTAGGGGCTCCGTTTGCGCGTTCACAGACATGTCCCGTCTTGGTCTCATTAGCGCCTGTCGCGGGACTGTCGTGTGCTAGCTCCTTGCCTAGTATGAAGTTTACGACGCTAACACACAGCATGTTCACGTTTTTCCGCGCTATATGTCATTTGCATGACGGCCGAGTTGAAAACGAGACATATAAAATTACTTTCTATTGTGGAAGTTCTGGAAGTCTTATTACGCAAGGAGTGCGAACGTAAACATAAACACATATGTGTGTCTAAAACTTTGAATTACCTATAATACCCTTTACGACTGATAAGTGGGCTACACGGCCTGTGTGAATCAGCTACCGCATGTTACGACGCTCTTCCGTGCGGTAGACTGATGCATGGTGCGCGTTTATTTCTGTACTGTTGTAAAAACCATTTGTTTATTCACTCAATACAAATGTACGGCTTCTTCGCCGCAGTACATTTTAGTTACGCGGTGAAGCATACTAAAGTGGGAGGGGGCCACTATCAGCCAGCATAGTATGTCCACTTAGGCGACCTGAGAGGCGGCGGGTTCGCGAGCGTATGATTAAAGAACTCTTATTATGTCCAGTGACAGTGGCCCCTTTTCACTTTTAGTATGCTTCACCGTACATTGCTTAGGCTTCACCGCGAAATATTAGTGTATTGCGAGAAAGATAATCCTAAAAAGCCTAATTATGCAAAGTTTCTATTGTAGCTTGCTACACCGCAATACAGGGGTGAAAATTAGCGTCATGCAGTAAAGCATACTAAGAGTGGAAAGGGCACATAGGTTTACACTGTGCTCATTATTTTCAATTGTGACCTAATTTGCAAGTGCATCTGTGCTCGTGGTAAGCTTCATTGACAATTCTTTGTACATCACAAATTCATATTGCAGGGAAGCTTACTAAAGCACATTCACCATTATGGTACGTGTTATTCACCTTCAATGCAGGAGCACAATGTGGATTCTTGCCCCTGCTTTTGGCTGGACTGCACATGCTCATTGAGAATTGATTCATTGTTCATAAGTGCACTGGTACTTTACTCTAAACTGGAGGGCTCAAGTTAATATAGAAGCATAATTTTTATTAAAGGGACAAGATGTTGCCGAGATGGTTGCAGCACAGCTTTTTTTTTCTTCCAGGCACCTTTTTGAACCAGCACATAGTGTATATAAAAATTGGACACTGATTGGGAATATCACCTAAGTTCATGCCTATATATAGTAAAAAGATGTAGCACGACCAGACAAAATAAAAGAAGGGGGTGGGCTGTAGCTATACTAAGTGTTAAATGGTGCTTTATCCTTTCCATTGAGTTTTCTTTCTGTTTTTGTGCTTTTTATGGATCCTCCGCAGTAACCATGCGAGTGCTGAGCTTGAGCTTGTTGGTTTCAAGTCTCATGGTTGTTACTAACAGAACAGTGTGATAAACGAACAAGGGCTTGGAGGCATCGGTTCACCTTGCTTGCCTCATGGTGCTGCTTCATAAGCACCGTGAGCATCCAGGCCAACTAGGAAGGGAGGTTTGTTGCAATTGCTTCTGAACTTTATTGCCACCAAACCAACAGTGCTCTCAATGAGAGCTTTTGGACAGTAGAATGCTTGCACCCAGCAAATTCTTAAGAAGGAAGCATTCAGGATGTGCAAAATGGGCTTTTGAAGCTGGCAGCATTACTGAAGGGGCTTTGCCCATCTGCCTTCTTTATGGATACACAAAGATGATTTCCTCTTTAAGAGGGATTGTTTCAGAGGTTGTTACATGGCAACAGTGTTGGGTGTTTAGTAGCTTGTCTTTGCCCACTGTTAATAACCTGTTCCTTCTCCAGTGCCCCTGTGAAGTGCCTACTTTTTGTACACAATGTGCTCTCTATGCATGCATGCATTTTTTAGCTTGTAAGGACGTCTATTGACCGCTTGCCTCAAGCTGGTCCTTGCTGATGTCACCCAAGAAGGCATTGGGGAGTATGGCAATGTACACTTACAAAACACTGTTGATACCAGTGAAACCAAATTAATGGAGCTGCTGTTCTTTTTTTGTCCACTCCATCCTTGTTAGTTACAATGAGCAATGTCCGAACAGAAGGCATATGTAGTTGGTCGTGCATAGCCTGCGCACTAAGACTTGTTGGCATGTTATGACCTTAGCAGTGTTTATATGTAAAAACCTTCTGATGTGTTGATGACTCCCTTTTCTTTATCATACTTTGCCTGATGGAGCCAGCAAGTGGGTCAACCAGATGTTCAATAGGCGTCCCACTAGTTTTCCCAGAGTCTCCTTTACCAGGGTGCTGCTCATAGATATCTGTTTTCTTGACCTTGCACTGCACTTCAACCATGGCCACACCTGCTAAAAGCATGCGATCAAAAAAGTGCTATACATCATGTTGCTCCAAACTCGTGACATGTGCTACAAGGCCTTGAGGAACACCCTCATTTATTTACGCCCTCATCATACTGTACGAAGCTTCGCATGATAAGTGCGACAATTAACATCTGCTGGTTTTTCAGAGTTATTCCTGTCCAGCTTGCTGAAAGCTATCCTGAGTGTTTCAAAAGCAAATGACCGCTGCTGGACAAGAAGTGCTTAAAACAAGGGTCGCTATAACCACATATGTCACACGAAATGAAGGCCACTGAGTACACAGGCAGTTTACTTCATATCCGAGAAGCTTGGTTCTCCCTTTGCTAGTGAGTGAACTCAACTTGCCCCGAATACATGGCCTGTGACAAACTATGTGCCAGATACTGTGTCCCCTGCAAAGCTGAAGATGTGTACGAGATCCTGACACCCTGCAGCGGCTTCTACACTGGGCAAACAGGCTACTATAAAAACTACTGCCTTTACTAATATGCTAATAACATGAAAACAGGCAGAAATTTGGCTATTCATTGGACCCAACTGCAGGTACAAGCCACTCTTCCACCAGATGTGTGTTGTTCACAGAAACTAGAGCTATACAAATGCAGATAAAAACAATGATGTTTGAAAGTAGTAGAGTTGAACTACATTCTACACAAGCAGTGCTATCTGCAGCGCTGGTACCTTGTAGCCACAATTCATGGCTGCACCACCATGCAAAGGCACTATTCTTGAATTATTAACTTCTATTATATTTATGGTGGCCATATATTGCAATTACATATCCACATTGTGTGCAATATGGTTAAATGTCAATTATGATAGCCATTCTTAATCTGAAATGCAACAAGAGCAAATATAGGCAACAAATTGCAATTCAAAGACACAAAAGACAACCAGTGCACAGGATAAGTGATAGACTTCCTTTTATTGAAGAAGAAACGCGACATGTGTCATGCCACCACCAGTGGGTAGCAATCTTTCAAGCTTGGGTGACAGAGGCAAAACTTAGCAAAATGCTACAATCACGCTGTAAATCGGCCTTGGACAAAAAAAACCGACATCATATTGTACAGAATGAAAGGGCAAGACTCCATCTAAGAACAGTCTATGGTACTAAATACTTGAAATGGTGTAAAATATGTTGACATGCCCTACCCGTAAAGAAAAAGCAACACAGAAAGCACGCCTTAAAATGCAATGTGAAGAGTCTGAAACCAAGAAAAAACAACTCGAAAAAGGCTTCGCTAAGTCTTTCAACGATTAAAATTGTCAAACTGTATCATCACTTCTTAATGAACCTGCACAGCTGAAAAGGAAGGAAGGAAAGCCCAATAGCAGGGCTGCAGAAAATGTCACCGAATAAATATACTTTGCTTACCAACGATACCTGTGGTTTAGTTGTGGTCTGTGTATAAACCAATTGTGTATAAACTTTTCTTGTTTAGAATGGTTTAGCGGATAGGGAAAAAATGACCATAAGAACACCAGGTGTATGCATAGTCTACGCACAAAAAGCCACTGCTTTCTTACTTTATTTTCACTGTACTACTATTCATGAGTATTTAAGTGCCTTAATAGCACTGCTAACATCCTACTGCAAAACACAAAATTGGGCAAGTTGTGGCATAAAGAAAATTGCAATTTCACTCATAATGTGAAACAATGATGCAGTAGCTGGTGAAATATGTGCAGGAAGCTTACTTCATGCAGTGTTTGTTGAAGTGAACACTTGCCAATGCAAGTCGGTAATCTCCTTAAAAAAGTAAAATAAGAGTCGTACTTATTTGTGGCAGTTGTGCCTCAGTGTTGAAGTGGCCACTGAAGACTTAGCCACTGATCCACACCAAAACAACCCTTTAGCTTCTTACTGCTGAATTCGTTTTGGTTTTCTCAAATCTATATTTGGGCTACCCATTGCTAGGCCTCTCGCTTTGCTTGAGGGAAAACGACACCAACAGCTCCATCCAGTAAATCTGAGAAGCCAAGCACTAGAAGGAGATTAATGAAGCAGATGCACTCAATCAGTCATCACATGCAAGAAGAAAACTTAACATAGGACTGCCTTCACAAGTGGGAAGGTCATGTGTAAGAACTTGAAGGTGTGGATGCCAGCTCTATATACAGTACGCAGACATTGAGCAGGTGTTAGCCAATCAAGGCACCTGTTGGCTAGATCACGCTCTCCGGTATCAGTATTCACCACGATTGTACCTTCAGCAGAGTGGCTGAAATGTAGAATTGTGGACTGCCACTCTTTTGATCGTATGTTGGAATCCTCGCAGCACAATGAGAACTTTATTTGCAATATTCTAGCAAGAAATTCGGGAATTCCAGTGACAACACCAGTAGACATCGGAACAACCAGGGGAGTTAGCCCATAGCAGCTATTGCTATAAAAAAGAAGACTGGCATAAGCACAAGAATTGAGATGGGCATACTACATGCCTTTGTTCTGGTAGTGGTCCACTACTTTGGTGCTACAGTTAATGATATCCACTGTCACTGGACATAATAAGACTTCTTAAATTATACACTCACGCACCCGCCGCCTCTGAGGTCGCCTAAGTGGACATACTATGCTGGCTGATAGCGGCCCCCTCCCACTTTTAGTATGCTTCGCCGCACAACTAAGCTGTACTGCGGCGAAGAAGCCGTACATTTGTATTGAGTGAATAAACAAATGGTTTTTACAACAGTACAGAAATAAACGCGCACCATGCATCATTCTACCACACGAAAGAGCATCGCAACATACGGTAGCTGATTCACACAGGCCGTGTAGCCCACTTATCAGTCGTAAAGGGCATTATGGGTAATTCAGAATTTCAGACACACATATGTGTTTGTTTACGCTTGCACTCCTTGCGTAATAAGACTCCCAGAACTTCCACAACAGAACGTAATTTACAACACACAAACGCAAAGAACGCTATATGTCTCGTTTTCAACTCGGCCGTCATGCAAATGACATATAGCGCGGAAAAACGTGAACATGCTGTGTGTTAGCGTCGTAAACTTCATACTAGGCAAGGAGCTAGCACACTGCAATCCCGCGACAGCCACTAATGAGACCAAGACGGGAGCACATGTCTGTGAACGCGCAAACCCTAAGCCACTCAGCTCCTCCGCCACCCCCGCTGCACGGCTGCATCAATCGTTTCATGCACAGCACACCAAACACACATTCAGCGCTGAACAGTGGGCGGTCGACGCAGTTGCATTTACATGACTTGCAGCGAGCAGCACATCCCTCGATGTCCGTTAACCCCTTAACCGTTTTGGACGAGCTGTGCTCGTCCTTGCCAGGCCGTCCCCAAACCGTTTTGGACGAGTGTAGCTCGTCCGCGCTGAATACGTTCTTCCCTCCAGCGTTTCGGACGAGCGGCGCACGTTTGTGGCGTAGCTTGCATTTTTACTCGACAGATGGCAGCACTGACCGCTTAATTTCTTTTTCTTCAACCGCGTAAACTTTTTTTTTCGTAGGGCAACCTTGGTTTTAAAATGGCATCCAGTGGAGGCGACACGTGTATTGCTGGCCCGTCTTCTCGGAAACGGCGCTTTTCTTCGTCGTCATCTTCGTCAGACGATGGTGATTCAGACACTGATTTGTACATTGTTTCAGGGAGCGAGGATGACAGTGATGATGTTGTACTCAGCAGCTCTTCTGATGAAGAAGATGATTGCTCGGAAGCGAACTATGCGAGCGCGCGTCAGTGGATGAAGATCGACGTCACGAACATTCCTACACGACCTCCTCGGTTTCCTTTTCTGGCAGTTCCCGGTAAGACGTTCACTATAAGCTCGCCTGGTGACTTGCTTGAATATATTCAGCGTTTCCTCGATGATGAACTCATTTCAATGGTGGTCGAAGAAACTAACCGCAATGCTGCTGAGAAGGTGAAGGGCTGCGGTCCGTGTGAGCATAGCCGCGTCAAAAAATGGGTGCCGGTGACTGAGGAGGAGATGTGGGTGTTTCTTGGTCTCTTGCTGTTGCAAGGAATTGTGCAGAAGCCACGACAGGATTGGTATTGGTCCAGGAACAAGCTCTTATTCACACCTATTTTCGGAGAGGTGATGAGTGGCAACCGGTTTTGGTGCAAGAGCTGCAACAAGGCCGTGTCTGCTGTGCCCGGGGCACAGCAAACGAAAGGTGCCCGAAATGTCTACGTTCACCCATGACGTCACGTCCGCTATAACCCATGATGTCACATCCGTTCATTTCCATGGCGTCTGTCTCACGGGACCGGTTGCGCTGCGAAGCGGTCCGTATTCCGTGCCCACTTACAGCGTGAGTAATTCATCTTTCCAAGCTATATGCGTGGAATAAAAGCGTGGGGCTGTGAGTTGTTTGATGCGTTACCGTTAAGTATCTTGCGCGCATATTTTGCCTCCTGGCCGCGTCAAATTGCAGCCGGCATGTGGAATGGGCCGTGGCATCTTATAGAGCTGCTATGTGAGTGGTATTGCCTCCGTCACGATAGTCAGTGCGTGCGCAGAACCATTCAGTAGTCTGGTTCAGGGGAGGATGCGCGAAAGAACGAGGACGTAAGAAAACACTGACATGACGAGCTGTTCCGTCAGATCGTGTTACATCGCGCTTTTTTTCTAAGACCATCTCGCTCGAGCGAGAGGATCTTAGAACAGCATTACTACTGCTTTTTTACAGCTTTGCTGCGGCTCATTTAATCATCACCTGCATTCTTTTAATAATACAAATGGCATCGCCGCGCGGAAGAGCGTCTTTCGAAGTTTCCCAACAAGAGCCAATGCCGCCGTGCCTGCTGCGTACACGCTTACCTTTCCTAACGCCACGGCACCAGCTCTGCTACTGCGTTATACAGGGTCGCTATTATAAGAAAACTAAAAATAGCAAACGAAATTAATGCAGAAGATGTGGTCAAACGATGCCAAGCGTGATAAACGGACCTGCCTCGCTAGAGAAGTTGAAGAAATCAGCGTCCTGAAGTCAGCTTCGCCGCAGTAGACTAGTGTTCAGCGGTGAAGCATGTCAGAACTGAAGAGTGACCGCTCTCACCGACATATATAATATGTGTTCCTTAATGATGTACGCGTGCACCTGCCGTCTCCTGTTACATTACGCGCGCCGAGGCGCCTAAGTGTACTGGCCGGCCTTCAACGCTATTTCGGACGTGGCTGTGATGCTTTGAACCGTTGGTTTGTCGACCTCGTAAGCCAGTTAATGTTTACACGGCCATTTGTTTTCTGAACTGTTGATTTCTTCCATAATAGCTACGTTATTTCGTAGTTTCCTGTTCAACTGCTTTGGTCATATGCGAGTCAAGGTGTTCTCTTTAGCCGAGCGCAGTTTTCGAAAGCGAAACGACGGTTTTGCATCAGCATATAGTGCCGTCGCCCATTTACAACACAGTCAACCAATGTCATTTTGTATGTCACTGGGAAACCGCCGATAGCAGGGAACTCACTCGCATGCGGGGAACTGCATAACTAGCCATGATATCAGCATGCCTCTGAAGCTGCTTTGCATCAAAGGCCAGGCAGCCTTGCTATGATTCACCTCAAAACATTCTGTATGTCTAACCGCTCAACATATTTGTACTGCGGCGAAGCTAACCTTACGAAACCGAATTTTAAAACGCTTTTTAGACTCCTGCCTCTCTGCCAGCCACTACCATACGCTCGTCGGTACGTCACTTGGCAAAGGTCTTACCAGCTAATTCTCCCCCATTGGGAATGAAGGCAAGCTCCCCTGTCGAAACATTTGCACCAGCATCTTCGACCACTGTTACCACCGTAACATATTTGTGTGTTGCAGTGAAGCACGCTGATAATTGGAAGGGTTTACGCGAATTGGGTATGTAGGGTTTCAGTCAGCGACGAACCCTGCATGCATGACCGGAAGCCTGTCATGTGTTTTTTTTTTTTTTTCTTCACTGTTGTCTACAAACTAATAACGTGTTACTGATGTCTCTGTCGCTGTCTGCCAGGCCCGATTCCTGCACTGTATTATTCTCAAGCCATCAATAAAGTATTATTATTAACCGAATTTTCTAGTCTCAACAAAGCAGATTTTCGCGGCAGGATGACGTTTCGACAACTTTTGTTGGCTAAAGCCATACATAAATGCCAGGTTAGCTGTTGTCACTATTAGTACGCTGTACCGCAATACAGAAGATGCCTCGCTGCAGGACACGCCCGCCGTAGTTAGCCGAAACCCTAGTGACAGGTTCACCTTTGCCACTGTTAGTATGCTTCACTGCAAAGCACATTGTGTATTGTGTTGAAACATACTACAGCACATTTGTCAGTTTAGAATGCAAAGACCCTTGCCATTCGCTTTTGTGATATGACACTCAATAGAATAAAGACATATTCACTGCTAAGAACATCCACGTTAAAATGGAGACATGAACATTGATGGCAGCATGCGTGATGTTTCATCCTTTTGCTTTGTTGTGTACCTGTCATACTGTCATTATTAAATGTTTCTGTACTTTGTAAGGTGCAGACATACATAACATACATAGAAAGGAGTCGCTATGTAATTAGTAGACTTGTTATATTCAGAGACCAGTGTAATGGCTCTCCTGAAGAGAGGTTGGGGTTATGTATGTGTGAAGGTTTTTTTTAGAGGGGTAGTTTTCTGAGAAGAAATCTGATGCCGAAAAACAGACCTGTGGTAACCTGGGTGCGAGTATTTAACGGTGAAAAGGATGCAGAATACATTCATATTTTTTGCCTGAATCCAAGAACTAACTGAAATATATAAAACGTTTTAAATAGCATCCATGAGTAACCACAATCTGTGCAAGACACACTTCTCTTGCTCCAGTCCATGGAAGCCATCAGCTGCTTTGTTGGAGCCTCTAGTACATTCTCAGTGGCACAGTCATTTTTTTCTGCGTTTTGCTTAAGTGTGCCCTAGACATAATTGAGTGATTTGCATTTGCAACTGGTCAGCAGCCTCAGCTCGGGAGACCAGTGGTAGGGCATATTTAATAAAACTAGGCGACACATAGCATTACCATTCCGAGCAGAGACCTGCTTAAATGTGTGTCACCTTTAACACCTAGATTTTCTACCATGAATTCAGAAAGATCTATAGCATATTTAGATCCTTGATTTTAAATGCTGTATAAGTTATCTTCTTGTTCACTGCAGTTGCACTCAGCTTCTGTCTAAATGCGAGAGCACTTCTGCATAGCTCATCAGGGAACATTCTTATTTACATACCTTCCTTTTATTTATCTCGCCTACAATCGAAGATCAAATGTATATAGCACATGAATGTGCTGTGAATCAATCTAACTTGCACTGCCATGTTCAACAGTACAGTGCATGTAGCTGGTGTTAATTCAAGCTAAGCATTACTACAGCGTTTAACTGCAGTTATCATGGTGTGCGAACAGAGAAATGGAGACGTAAAGACAGTTGGGCAAGTTAAAACAACATCTTTTTTGTTTATGAAAAGGTGAAAAATACACCAAATGGGACAGAACACCTGCACTTTAATCTTTTCTCGCACAAGAACAGTGGGAGGATCAAGGTTTCTTCACTGTGCCATGGAAACTATATGTTTCCATGGCACAGTGCACTCATACTATATGCACTCAAAGGTAATTCTGATCTGTTGGATTTGTTCTTGGATGTGTTTTACCTGTTTCAAACTCATTTTGTTTTCACAGATGAAACATGGTTTGACTTTCTGGTACAGGATACTTGCACTCGGCATGGTGTGATGAAGCCCAGCGGTGTACGTCGAAGTGCAGATTTCCACAGTCAAGTAGCAGTTCTTCATCAACAAGAACATCTGTGCTGAAAATAAAGTGTTCCTGCCCACATTCTTGGTTGTCTAATTACTGATCAGCATCAATTACTATGATTCTTGTGCCTCGTTGTTTTCTATGGCAAAACCACTTCTATGGGAAATTGTCTGTGATGGTGAATGCTTGTGAGAGCACTCATGAACAGCATTAAACCCTTCCTACGGGTGACATGGTAAAATGTATATGTACAGTAAAACTGAGGTGCAAGGCAGAATAGCAAACACCTTGATGCAGCATTGGTAGAACTTATAAATTGGAAATTGTTGTATGGAACAACATTTTCTTCAGTAGTGACTACTTGCCCTCAATGGCTTAGAAGTACAGATCTTTCACATGGGTATACATTTCTACAAGCTCTTTATAGCCAGTCCCAACAGAGATGTTGAATTTAGTAAGAAACTCCAGGTGCTTAAAGTGCCTGCTTCTGGCTAGCAAAAAGCTGCTATTTTTCTTTGCTTTTACATTTGCTCTAAGGAAAGACCAACACCCTTGGGGCCCAATTTGGTAGCAAGTGTATACTCCTCACAAGATTCTCAGTAGCAAATAAAAAGTGCAGATGCTGAGGGACCTTTCTTTAATTGCTAAAAAAAATCTAACTAGGCGGTGGAAGGGGGCCACCTGAATAACAACTCATTATACAAATAGACAATTTTCTGTCGCTACAGCTTTAATAATGTTGTAATAAAATAGAATCATTGCAGTGATTTCATTTTCCTTCATTTCGGTTAATTGACTGTAGTAACAAGAAAGACAGTATAAAAAAGCTAGTCCTGTGCCTCTTTTATGTTCCTGCCTTTGAATTTGCTGGATGAACTAAGTAAAGGTTTCTTAAAATGTGTCAGTTAAATTTTGTGTGAAGAGAGACGTGTAAACTATGCAGACTCGATGCACCTATCGGAATATATATGAAGTGAAAAATATGTAACGAAGGCACTTTAGCGCTATATTACTTAATTCAATGCATATGACTGTGTTCGTTTTAATGTGCAGCATGCAATGTTTATGCACCCCAGCGTTCACACGATACATAGAAATGCAAGCAGCAGTTCATGCAGATCCACAATGTGAGACGTGGATGTGAGGGTGAAGGCAATGTTTGATGTTCATTCCGGGAGGACAGGTGTAAGGAGAAAGAAGTTTGAAGCATATGTAAAAATGCATTTAAGGCTTGTATGCTCCTTGTGTCGAAGTGGCACATATTCAGTGGCTCTGGAATGAGGGAGGATGTACATAAGAAAATTAAAGAAGCCAATGAAAATCATGTGCTATTCCATTAAGAAGTGTCTGCACTTTAGAGAAACCCATAAGTTGACATTAAATTTACTGGTTTTACGTACTAATTTATTGTTTGAAAATGAAGAGCATATGTGCACTGTATAACAACTCAGAAACTTCAAGGGGGGCAGGGGAATGCACACGCCCATTGTTATCATTGGACTTATGCTTGATAAGTAACTTGCACGTTGATCATATATAGCACATGGTTTGTGATCAAACAATTAAACATACATGCAGAGTTAAAACTACCAAAGAGAAGTGCAACACAAAATAAGTTTTTGTAAGTGTCTGCAATGTGATTTCCCTAAAATACTTTCTTAAATGTTATGTCATTGCCATTGTTATGAATGGTTCATGAATAGGTACTGTAGGTTAGGCACATACTCTGCTGTTGACATATGTGCCAACAGTGCCACGTGAACAAGATGAACAAACTTTTCAACCGGTGGCAGCTTGCAGAGTGACTGCCGACATATGATCTCGTTGCTTAGGCATTGATGTTAATAGGTGAATTCACACTTAAGTGTGCTGAGGTTACTGTACTTCAATGAAGAGATTACTCCTATCGTACAGGCACCAAAACCATTCTTGATTACAAGGCCATTTGCTCATAAAGGAAAAATATTGCTACAGAGAGTTGAAAATTTAGGCACAAGCAGTGGCGTAGCTAGGTCGTCTGGCACCCGGGGCCCATAGGTCTTCTGTCACCCCCCTCCCCGGGTGTAGCCGGCGGAAAGAGGGGTGTCTTCAGACGTATATGACACCCCCCCCCTCACTGGCCCCTTGCACCCGGGGCCCACGGCCCCCCGGCCCCCCCTGTTGCTACGCCACTGGGCACAAGTGAAAAAGAAATACCTGCTGAAATGGAACAACAGTAGGAAAGTTGTTTCACATCAAGCTATCGCACAGACAAGACAATAAGTGTAACAACCATGAAAATTGCCCAGTAAAGAATGTACATAAATGATTAGATGGAAGAATCCAAACAGACAAGATTAGTATACAACAACCAGTGACAAAGAAAATTTGTTTGGAAAGTACAGGGAGAATAAATTTTCAATATCAGAAAGGCATGGAAGTTGGCATTAGAAGCTTTGCCTCTGTCCTGCTATTCCACATGTGTGATGGTGGAGAAAGGGAACAAAAAGCAAAGAGTTCAGATGATGACAGGGTGAAATGTATGTGCACATGTAGTCTCCATGCATGTTTTATACACAGCACATCACAATTAACACACAGACATATGTCTCCTAAAGTAAAGCATAGTAAATGAATGGTTTAAAGGCTGTGAAAGCCTGTGTAGATTTGGGCCATTTGGTCGTGACCCATAACACGAGCTGAGCAAGACACACAGGAGAGCAAAAAGGCACAAGAAGGCAAAAGCCAGTGTTTCAGCCATTTAGCTCAATTGCCTGCTTTTGTATGTCACATTGTTCACAGGCAATGCTCTCATAGTGCATATAGTTGATGTAGGTCACAGACCAAGGTCAAAATAAAAATAAAATTTTAACAATTTCATTTTTATTTTGACCTTGGTCAGTGACCTGCTTCATTTTCTAACAGTGCTTTTACCTGACCAGACGGTATTCCGCCGAACTTTTGACTACATATAATCAGATGCATGTTTTGAAGTTTCTAGATATGATACCACAGCACTGTATATTATATTAAAGGAGTCCAAACATGGTGAGGCTAACTGAATAATAAATCGCCTTGTCTAAATCAAGACACCAAATTTTTAGGCAGTATAAGGCAAAACAAGCTTATCAATGACTGGAAACTTGTGCAGGCTTTTAATTAAAAACTCATTCGTATGCATAACAATTATAGTTTTCCTGAAGCAGACTCATTTGCAAGTGTCACCACATCAACCTTTCTCCCTCTAGACTGCAGCAACTGTTGTTTTTCCTTATATTGTAATCAAATGAAATGAATATTTTACAACATTGAATAGTGAATTCTCAAACTGAATAGCAAATTAAAGACTAATCAATTCCTATTAGAAATTTCAAATACTCAAGCACCCTACACCAGACTTGTACAAGTTGCAGGAAAAAGAGGTAACTGATTACAATTACAACTACTTCTTTCAAAAATGTGATTGATTACAGTCACCAAGTACTGCCCCACTATATTAATTGAATATTTAGTAAAACATTCGTCGATTACATTAACATTACTTTCCTCCCTAGTTTTACTAACATTACACAAATAAAGTAAATAAAGCGAGTTGGCCCGGCTCGTTCAGTGCATCCTCTGGAGCCCTTTACAAGTTGTTTATCTTCACTAATGATTGCTTTTAAAAACGTTATTTGGTTATTTACCCTCATTTTCTTGCAAAGGCATCTGCAGGGACACTGAAAACTTGCTTGATGTGTGTGCTGGAAAGAAAGGCTGTGTTGTAATGTACCAACACCTTGCACACAAGATTGTGGTTACTCAATGGCACTATCATCGGGTTTGGGTCCTCTATGAACCACAGTGCTTCACTGTTGTTGAGTCTAGATGGTGACCTCAGTAGGATCAGTGAAAAACTAAAGAAATGCCCATAGGTTACCTATTTCCCGGCATCAACGTCTGCAGTGGCCATCGCTATCAATTAAGTCACAGAAGTGCCGTTTATATTTGTCAGCCAACATCTGCTGGACTTTCTCCCGGCGCCCTTTGCTTGTTAGCCATTTAGGCTTAAACATACGAATAGACTGGACGATAGGCCATTCACAGGAGCAAATATCTTGGGAGCCTGGCCTCACATTTCATTAACCAAGAAAGCCATTCGAGAGCTAGCTTCTTCACTCCCTGAAGACAACAGACATGAGTGCCCGACTGTAGATATCCTGCACTTAACTTAGTGCAATGTGTGAAAGTGCGATGTAGACTGTTTTCTCTTTCTTCCTTTCACTCCCCCTTCACCTCCTCACGTGTAGGGTAGCAAATTGGACTCAGTCTGGTTAACCTCCCTGCCTTTCCTTCTTCCATTCTCTCCCTTCCTAGACTTAAACAACTAATTGTAATGGACCCCAGCAAACGCTCATGTTCCTTGAAAATGTGGGCAAGTGTGTAATGTAATTTAATGTGAAGCTGCATCTTATTCAGCCCTAAAAATACTGCTGCTGTATCACAATGTATCACAATCGCATATTTGGTATATATGAGTCACGAATATATCAGACGGAAACATGCGTGTTTAATGGCCAAAAGCTTCTGTCTATATCAGAAAAGTCATAGAATTCACTAAGCAAACAATAAGAATTGACAAGCAGCTCCTAAAGTGCTTTCAGGTGAGAGAAAAATATATATATATATATATATATATATATATATATATATATATTATCAGAGAAAAGCTGAGAACTTGGACTTCCACGAGAAGCTTAAAAATCGGAAAGCCTGCCATGTTAAGATGGTTGAGGCACAGCTGCAGGATGCTGATTATGGGAAGGAGGTGACCCTGATACATGTTTTCATCCTTTTGGACACTGCAGTTCCTGCTATATTTAAGTACCCGAAGTTGCGCCGCTCACCTGTTATAGCTTGTTTGTGAAAAAGACACCCGGCTATATCTAATTGGTTATTGAAAATTTTTTTAAATTACAGCGAGCATTACTGAGTAAACGAAGTAATTGGTAAGTTACAAAATTACAATAATAATAATTATTTAAAGGAAACTAAGCACACTTAATTTATTGCGTACAAGTCTGCCCTATACTATAGTGTATGTGCCACCTATTAGTAAACAGACTAGTGTTAATTTACTATATATATATATATATTTATATATATTGTGTCATGTTACTTCTTCATAAAGAAGTGCCGAAATGGCACACTGAAAGAAGAACACAGCAGTGCCTTGCCTTTTTTCTAATGTCCCATCTTTATACATTGTTTCTTCATGACAAATGCTTATCAACCAGCCCAACTTTACCCTTTGCTGCTACTAAATTACCTCACAAACTGTCATTTCATGCCGTTTATCTACACACGCAGATAGAGACATACATACATATGCATGTGTGCATACTCACACATCAAATTTTCTGATGAGAAGCATTCAAGCCTGTATTATTTACAAGCAAACTGACATTACATTTCATAGAACTCATTATTTTAGTAACTGCAAGTGGTCCTAGCAACATTTCAGTCAATTAGCTTAGTATCCCATATATGTAGCACTCACAGAAACATTAATTAAATATCCTCATTATTTGAACATATTTATGGATGTCCCCTTCAAAACCTGGCCTCTGAGGCTACAAACATATGAAGGCTGTAAGCGAAAATGCCTTTGGTTCACATACCCTGTTATCCTCCTCCCCAGGGCCTGCATATTGTGCATATAGCTTAATTGTATTATTAATTTGTGTAGTGCTATATGCTGACAATAAATAATATTCTCAACATGTGTTCTCATATGCCCACTTTGTATGAGTTTGTCACCTATGATAACATCGTTACTGAAACTTAGCACCCAACACTGTAGCTGTTATCACTCAGTATCAAATAGCTTACTACTTCAATCGTAACATCTGATTCAGCAAACAACAGAGGACAAACAATCTTTAAACAATTTCTTTGTCTAAAGGGAAGGAATTTATTTCTCATACCTATATTCTATGATTACTATAAAAACATAATTAATATAAAGCATAAATAAAGGACAATATAGCATTATATGAAACTTGAATTTATTACTTGTTGACATATCAAGCTTTCATATGGCACTTATATATTTAAGTTAGGCATCAGTTCTAAAGGGAAGTGCATCACTTTTCTGCACTCTTGGTTTTGCTTTCTATAGGATATCTTAATCTGTTAGAATATATGCCAGTGGCGTAGCTAGGGGGCTGTACAGCTGGCATGTGCCCCTTCCCCCGAAATTTTTTTTTGTCAATATGCAGCCTGCCCATCTCTCCTACCCCTCCCTCCCCCTCCTCGTCCCTGGACACCGAAGACGCACCCCCCACCCCCTACTGAAATTTATAGGTAGCAAAACAGCACCTGCCCTGCCCAGCACCATGCCCTCTTCCACGATCCTCTAGACAGGGAAGTCGGTCTTACATTCACCACATTTACTGTTAGCAAGCGATAAGTAACGATCGGGCGCAGAAGCTGCTATTTAAGGTCATATTTTCAGGAGTTGATTAAGTACCCCGCGCCCCTCACCCCGCCCCTTCATATGCCATGACTGCGATCAAGTGCATGCCCCTCGATCTCGAAAAAGTTTCTTGCTACACCAGTCACTTGCAAGCTTCGCGTGCCTCATAATTTTACATTCTATATGGTTTTGTGATCGTGAACAAGGCAAATTAAGCAACAGTGCAAGTAAACGTACGGCATTTTAAAATATTGCTGTGAGCTTAAATTAGATTAACTCATAGAAAATGCAGTTAAAGAGGAATAATTCTTCGTGCAGTTCCATTTTTAAGTCCACATGCTTCTTTTACTTTTCTGTAAGTTTAATCGATTCAGTCACTCCCAAATGTATTTCTTGCCATGAGCTGGCCAGCCGCCCGTGGTTCATGCATGGTTCAGGCCGGAATAAAAGGTCGAGAGCTTGAGTATCGAGCTTTCCTTTCTTTGTTTATTTAGCGGGGGGGGGGGGGGGGGGGTCGGTGTCAGAGTTATAAGGACAAGGCAAGGGGTCGAATATGATTCGAAGGTCTCCGGACATCTCTCGCCGCGTGCGGCACGGGCGATTTTTTTCCACCGCGCTTTCCCCCTTCCCCACAGCCACTGCAGCAACGCGGCAACCGCAGCCACGACCGAACTAGAAAAATTCAAATAATTTGGACTCCGGAGCACGAAGCCTCCCCCGGCAATGAGGCGCCACACGAGCTGGCTCGAGCTCTCTACCGGCCGGGGCCCATCGATGACCGAGGCGGCGGAGAGCGCATTCTAAAATATGAGGAGATCACGCAGCATTATAGATTGGATCGTAGACTGGTATCCCCGCCAGACCCGAAATTAAACAACAGACAAGCAGTCGCGTGGAGACGTCTGCAAACTAGTACGTATCCGCACCCGGGTGGCGAACCACGTACGTGTTCCCCGAGGCCAGGATCGAGCGATAGGTGTAATCTCTGTGGGGCGAGAGGGACCCTCGACCCTCATAATACGGGAATGCCCGTACTTTCCCGGAGTGACGCACCATATTAGTAGTAGAGGCACGTGGGAGACCCTGTTCCGCAGCTCAGACTCTGAGCTCCGGTTCTGGCTCGTCCAACTGGCTGAAGAGGCTGCATGCAGCTGAGGCGGCGGCACCCGCCCCCTGACCTGCGTGTCGGGGGGTGGATAGATCACCTTATCCGTTAGACAATAAAGTTTATTCGTTTATTCTACCTATCTATCTACGACCGGACTGAGTTTGGCCGCACAGAGCAATTGAGTGACTTCAAAGGCGTGGCCTAAGCAGGCGCGCATTTTTCGTCTGCTATACTCAGAAGCGCGAATCACTTGCCTTTCAAGGTTAGAAAAGGCTTGTTTTAAATTTGGCGCATTTAACTTCGCTTGGGTTTTAGTCAAGGCAGTTCGGCTCGAGTAATGTAGCTGCCGCCATGAACGTAGGCTCAAAAGGGCTGGATAAAGCAACTGGAACTTTAATGTAGCTACTTTACATCTGTACGTCAGAACCCTATATAATTGACTAGGTAAGTTGGTATTACATTCATGAGGCAAGCAGCGCGAAAAACAACGACAAAAACAAAAGGCGGATATATACTCAACGCTGCCTTTGTCTTCTTCGATCCCTCATCTCGTTTTTTGATTGCGCTGTTCAATTGCTTCAAGTATGTGCATTCTTATTGGCAAAATACATTGCCATACAAAACACCACACGGTCATCTACAAGGTGCACATTTGCGGCGCCAAATAGTACGCGCGCTGTCCTTTTGGTATAACGTTCGTTTACTCGATCATTCTTGGTTAGTCATTTGCTTTCCCGCTGTCCTCATGCATGCACATCGATATGATTCTGAAAGAGAGGGAGACAGAAGGAAGGGAACATGAACGAAGATTAACTAGAAAGGAAATTTCGGTTTGCTACCCTACGCTGGGGAGAGAGGGGAGTTAAATGAGTCTGACATAAACAATTGAAGAACTGCAGTGCTTTCGAATAAGTTATGAAGGCAAATTTACATTCGCTAGCATTGATACAAGGAATGCGTGTATGGAACCGTATGGCTAATCCACAAAACGAAATGGGCCGCATTCCTCGCCGGCGCTCGTGCCCCCAAAGATAAAAGGTAAAGCTAACTACACATTCAACCAATAGGCTTATATGTATACCGCAGCAAATGCACTGGTTAAAGGCTTAGTTTTCTGTAGACTTAGAAATGAAACAAGACTTAATTTAACAAATATAAAGGGCTAACGAAGACAATGGTACGTGAAGTGAACAGCGAATCTTCTATTTATAGAACACACACGGCACCGCCGCGTCCGTCGCCGTTTTCTTCTCAAACACGGCATATATGCTGGCGTTTAATCTTGTAAATGGTCCTCGCAAGCGCGTTCTAACCCAATAGCAGTTGAGTGCCGATGCCCTACGCACGAGAAACCTACCCTGAACGCCAACTTTCGGCTGTTCATTTACATTGAAAATAATCGTGGATTGTTCCTGCACATTATTATTTTACCTGTACGCACAAGTCATACGTAATACGTGCAGGACGATCGCGTTTGGTTCAGTGTCGCGCGTGCCAACAGGTGTTCGGTGCGTGTTTGAGCGCCACAATGAAGTTTGGGAACGTTGAGAGAGGCGTACCCGGTGACAATGTACCCTACTTGTTTGTATGGTCTATATATCTGCAAGTGGTAGCTAAACGAAAATAGCGCTCCTCGCAAACAGTATTAGCTTTCACTTAAATGACCCATTCCCATGGGCCCCGTGAAACCTACGTTTAATGTAGATATATATACTAAAATTAATCCTTACCGCCCGTTTCCCCACACTTTTCGAGCCGCCATGTGCCAGTGCAAGAAGTTCTGCATCTGTAGAGCGTACTATATGCCTGTTTCGTTTGTTTAATCGCATGGC
Source organism: Dermacentor andersoni (assembly GCF_023375885.2). Taxonomy (NCBI): domain Eukaryota; kingdom Metazoa; phylum Arthropoda; class Arachnida; order Ixodida; family Ixodidae; genus Dermacentor; species Dermacentor andersoni. The sequence goes on from NC_092821.1 coordinate 66,404,335, forward strand.
CATGGATGTATTCACGAAGATCTTCACCGCTGCCACACAAAGAACAATTAAGCGGTCCCAGGTCAATGGGATATCAGGCCGCTGCCGTATGTCCTTTGTGGTCGACCGTCCATAGTTCGTGTTTCTTGGGCCAGAAAACGCTTTGAGTATGGAGAAGTGCAGACAGGCATTATATAGTGGACGCTCTTTAAGCAGAACCACTTTGAACAGAACGCACTGTTTGCATGCGCACTGCACTACCACCTTGTGCTTTGTAGAATTGATGAAGTGTTGAACGTACGTCCGTGCCGCACATGCTCAGCAGCTTAAATGGGACCCCTCTTTCAACCCACGCCTTGCAATGAATCTAGCCAAATTTCCTGAAGGAATATTTGAAAAGGGCCTTCGTATAATTAAAGAGCGACATTGATCAACCACTGCTGAGGCGTAATATAGCAGTTAATTATTGTTTCCTTCCTGTTTCGGCGCGGTGCACCATCTATACCATTCAAGGTTAGCGTGTCACCGAGGGGCGGTGACAGGACGCGCGCGGGCCGCATTCCCCATTCGTGGAAGCTGGCTTCACCTGTGCGCAAGCTTTAGTTCGGGGATCATGGTCAATAATAGAATGCAGTCATGTGAACAAACGCCCAGCGGTTGGTTGCGCGGTATTTGACGTCATATATAAACTGCGCCAAATTCGCATGTTCATGGTACCGCTTTGTATTGCAAATATTTTCTTGCCTGGTTTAAAAAGTGTTGTAGTGTCATTTTCCCTGCTCACAGATGCTGCGTTCAACCGGCCTTAATTAATTGTCTATAAGATCACGTGACAGTTAATACGGTGACGCGATTAATTCCGAAAGCACCCATTGTTTCAGAAGCGTGGAAGATCCGTTGAGTGCTGTCGACTGTGCAACTTTCTGCGAGCGACGGTGGATTCTACATTGTCTTAGGGTTCTATTTGTTTCGTTCCAATTGTGCATGTCATTTTTACTGTATTTTTAACATTAGCGTTAACTGTTTGCATTTATTTGTTGCTTTAATCCTTGCTTTTATTGGAGTGCTCGTGCGCGGCTGCCGAAAAGCCCCTCAACATGACCCGTGTCCTTGTTGCCGGAGACTCAATGTTGAAAGATCTTGCAGGATCTTTCACACTGGGTCCCTCGGTAGATGTCGAGGTGCGCTCATTCAGTGGTGTACGCATCGAGAAGTTGTTTCCCTTGATCACCGATAGCCTGGCAAACGCGCACGTGGTGGTTCTTCATGTAGGAACTAACAATGTCGGCGAAGAACCACTCACGCGGATTGCCAGGTTCCGGGCACTAATTGATCGCATCATTGATGTCAACCCATGCATCCGTGTGGTGGTGTCTGCAATTCTGCCGAGACAGACGAGTTTTCTCAAGTGCCGGTGGGCGCTAACTGCTCGGGAATTGGAGACATCCAACAGGGATGCTAGGGAGACGAATGTCATTTTGCAGGCACTGTGCCACAAGAATGGCTACAGGTACCTGGACAGCACTCGCGAGTTGTCGGGGATGCTGAAGGCCGACGGCGTGCACCCGACGCCACGTGGTAGCCAGGTGCGTGCCTTGCAATTAATTTTATTTATTTCTTTTATTTATTTACACATACTGCAGCCTCGGTGAGGCTATTGCAGGAGCGGGCAGTGAGGGAGTGAAGAGAAAAAAGAAAGCGAGAAAACAAAATACAAGCACAAGAAAAATATGAATGTGAAGTAAATGTAATGGTTTTCCAAAATTCTTGCAGTGGTAAAGAGCGGATGCTTCCAGGTAGTGAATTCCAGAGTTCAATGGCCAGTGGAAACAAGCTGTGCTTGAACATCTCTGTTCGGCAAAAGAAAGGGATGTGGTTAAGATTACGAGAACTCTTAGTGATAGAAGGTGTACGAAACTGTATAATGGGAAGAATGTTGGCTATAGTTGTGAAAAATGATGCGCACCGATTTATTTTGGACTGATTCTAATTTCTTAATATCGAATTTCTTATGAGGATTCCATATGATGCAGCCATAATCAAGAATAGGGTGGATAAGTAAGTGTTTTATATGTCAGCAGTTTGGTATCCCTTGGAGCTTTATGCAATGAATGATGGAGGTAAGCGAGACGTCTAAAAGCTTTGTTACATATGATATCAATGTGTTTCGACCATGACATGTCATGAGAGAAATGAAGACCAAGGTATTTAAATTCGGTTACTCTTTTTAAATCCTGACCATGGAAAGTGTACGTGAAAAGTGATGGAGATAGGTGTCTGGAAAAGGACATGGAAACAGTTTGAGAGAAATTAATGTTCATTTGCCATTCCTTGCACCACCTACAAAATTTTGCAAAGGAGTCATTAAGTAAATCATGATCCATTGGTGTGTTAATATTACGATAGAGGACGCAATTATCAGTGTAAAGACGAATATTAACAGACACATAATGCGGCAAGTCATTAATATACACGCGCGAATTACATCTGGCGGACGTCACTATCACGATCGTTTAGTCGTACTGTCCGGCCGCACCATGAGATATCTTGCATGTGCGCCATGGAATAATTATGGGTACTTGCTGGATACATTGCGAGGACATGTTGATTAAGGCAGATTGAACTAACTCAACCTTTCAAAACAAATTGTGTTAAAAATTATGCAATATATATATATATATATATATATATATGTACACTTAATTGAGCTGCTGACAAGCGATAGCCCTGGATTATAATTTGAGCTCATCAGAAAGTGCATTTCTGACATGTGGAAACAGACAGAGCACCTTAGAGCACAGCTATTTATGTGTGGGTTACAGAAGTTTCAAATGGCAACTGTCGTAAGACGTCCTTGGTAGTATATGCAACATTTGGATGTCTTGTTCCCAGAGCAGTGCATGGATACCAAGACATGATTTCGGTGTCCTATGGATGAAATAAACCCTACACTGGGTAATTTAGCACGAAAGTGTTTATTTTCTCCATGTACACCACATGAATATCCAAAGCATTTTTCAAATACTAGAGCGCTGTGTGTGTTTCTGCCTGTTTCAGTTGCTGGGGCGCCTGCTGCGTCACACCATCAGGAGTGTCATTGAGGACATCGGCAAGCGCCATGGTGAGGTGGTGTGGCAGCACCAGGTCCAGGAGGAGCATGAAGAGCTGCGCTGCCAGCATGGTGACCAGTCTGATGCGTTGTTACAGCACTGGGGAAGTGACAACAACTTTCCTGTTCTTTGTTGTCACTCAGGAACTAATGTAGCTCCCACAGGTTGCAGTGCCAAAAAGACATGGGCAGCAGTAGTGCGCACGTCTTCTTCTGCCACTGTGCAGCACTGCACTGCTGTTGCAGTGACGCCCACAGTCACAGAAGCAGACCCGGTGCGTGCGTACCCCGCACTGTCGGCGACTGCTGGTGCAAGCACCAGGGACTTGACTGGTGCTGTTGCTGCACAGCCAGCAGGAAGGTGCCCTGTGCGTGCTCCTGCACTTGTTGGTGGTGTGTGGGTGTACCACAAGGCATGCAAGACCGTGCCAGCTACTGTGCCACCGCCCTCTGCAGCTGCTAAGCAGAGCCCAGCTTCTGGCCGTGGGACACTTGGTGCTTGCTGCACGACACCCAAAGTGAGCCCCCAGCCAGAAGCTGAAGTGCTAAGCGAGGGCAGTGCCACAGCAGCAAACAGCTCTTCTGGACCTTGTGGTAAAGGCCAAGGAGAGGTAAAGAAAGTAGACCAGAGCACAGCTGCATCAATGAAAGCTCATGTAGCAATGAACAGCATGAAGGAGTGGCCTGCATGTGCTCCTGCACTTGTTGGTGGTGTGTGGTTGCACCACAAGGTGCGCAAGACCGTGCCAGCTACTGTGCCACCGCCCTCTGCAGCTGCTAAGCAGAGCCCAGCTTCTGGCCGTGGGACACTTCATGCTTGCTGCACGACACCGAAAGTGAGCCCCCAGCCAGAAGCTGAAGTGCTAAGTGAGGGCAGCGCCACAGCAGCAAACAGCTCTTCTGGACCTTGTGGTAAAGGCCAAGGAGAGGTAAAGAAAGTAGACCAGAGCACAGCTGCATCAATGAAAGCTCATGTAGCAATGAACAGCATGAAGGAGTGGCCTGCATGTGCTCCTGCACTTGTTGGTGGTGTGTGGTTGCACCACAAGGTGCGCAAGACCGTGCCAGCTACTGTGCCACCGCCCTCTGCAGCTGCTAAGCAGAGCCCAGCTTCTGGCCGTGGGACACTTCATGCTTGCTGCACGACACCGAAAGTGAGCCCCCAGCCAGAAGCTGAAGTGCTAAGTGAGGGCAGCGCCACAGCAGCAAACAGCTCTTCTGGACCTTGTGGTAAAGGCCAAGGAGAGGTAAAGAAAGTAGACCAGAGCACAGCTGCATCAATGAAAGCTCATGTAGCAATGAACAGCATGAAGGAGTGGCCTGCATGTGCTCCTGCACTTGTTGGTGGTGTGTGGTTGCACCACAAGGTGCGCAAGACCGTGCCAGCTACTGTGCCACCGCCCTCTGCAGCTGCTAAGCAGAGCCCAGCTTCTGGCCGTGGGACACTTCATGCTTGCTGCACGACACCGAAAGTGAGCCCCCAGCCAGAAGCTGAAGTGCTAAGTGAGGGCAGCGCCACAGCAGCAAACAGCTCTTCTGGACCTTGTGGTAAAGGCCAAGGAGAGGTAAAGAAAGTAGACCAGAGCACAGCTGCATCAATGAAAGCTCATGTAGCAATGAACAGCATGAAGGAGTGGCCTGCATGTGCTCCTGCACTTGTTGGTGGTGTGTGGTTGCACCACAAGGTGCGCAAGACCGTGCCAGCTACTGTGCCACCGCCCTCTGCAGCTGCTAAGCAGAGCCCAGCTTCTGGCCGTGGGACACTTCATGCTTGCTGCAGAACACCCAAAGTGAGCCCCCAGCCAGAAGCTGAAGTGCTAAGCGAGGGCAGCGCCACAGCAGCAAACAGCTCTTCTGGACCTTGTGGTAAAGGCCAAGGAGAGGTAAAGAAAAGTGCTGGCCTTGAGCAGAGCCAAGCAACAGTGAGCATAGAGGGTAGCACCACAGTGTGTGGCAGCAAGAAGGCAAAACGCCGACGTAATAAGCATATTAAGCTTGCAAAATTACAGCAGGGCCATGTTCACACAGGTGGAGGAAATCTGTCTATAGGTAGCAAGTTTGCAACATATAAGGAGTTCAGGGCAAGCTATGAGGAATGGAAGAAGGAAGGGTGCCATCCTATGCGTATTTCAAAATCGGATAAAAATCCATTTTGCACCGACAAAGATATAAATGAAGCAGAATTTCCGTACATTCGAGTTGCATTTGTCTGTTGCCATGCAGGGCATGCAACTCCGAGAGGACAGAATATTCGGCCCAATCAGCGCTTCAATGGGACAGGATGTAAGGTTGAACTAAGACTTGTGCTGCGGTCTATGCCACAGCCATACTATGAAGTGCTGAACATATCAGAGGTGCACAACCACAAAACAGGCCCTGAAATTTATGTATGGTATGCTATGAATCGTGCACTAACTGCTTCAGAAAAAGACCAACT